>NC_086334.1:3916866-3999526 GCF_032445375.1 Bacillus rossius redtenbacheri | reverse complement strand
CAACCCCTCAACCCCTCAACCCCTCAACCCCTCAACCCCTCAACCCCTCAACCCCTCAACCCCTCAACCCCTCAACCCCTCAACCCCTCACCCCTCAACCCCTCAACCCCTCAACCCCTCAACCCCTCAACCCCTCACCCCCTCAACCCCTCAACCCCTCAACCCCTCAACCCCTCAACCCCTCAACCCCTCAACCCCTCACCCCTCAACCCTCAACCCCTCAACCCCTCAACCCCTCAACCCCTCAACCCCTCAACCCCTCAACCCCTCAACCCCTCAACCCCTCAACCCCTCAACCCCTCAACCCCTCAACCCCTCAACCCCTCAACCCCTCAACCCCTCAACCCCTCAACCCCTCAACCCCTCAACCCCTCAACCCCTCAACCCCTCACCCCTCAACCCCTCAACCCCTCAACCCCTCAACCCCTCAACCCTCACCCCTCAACCCCTCAACCCCTCAACCCCTCAACCCCTCAACCCCTCAACCCCTCAACCCCTCAACCCCTCAACCCCTCAACCCCTCAACCCCTCAACCCCTCAACCCCTCAACCCCTCAACCCCTCAACCCCTCAACCCCTCAACCCCTCAACCCCTCAACCCCTCAACCCCTCAACCCCTCAACCCCTCAACCCCTCAACCCCTCAACCCCTCAACCCTCAACCCCTCAACCCCTCAACCCCTCAACCCCTCAACCCCTCAACCCCTCAACCCCTCAACCCCTCAACCCCTCAACCCCTCAACCCCTCAACCCCCTCAACCCTCAACCCCTCAACCCCTCAACCCCTCAACCCCTCAACCCTCAACCCCTCAACCCCTCAACCCCTCAAACCCCTCAACCCCTCAACCCCTCAACCCCTCAACCTCAACCCTCAACCCCTCAACCCCTCAAACCCCTCAACCCTCAACCCCTCAACCCCTCAACCCTCACCCTCAACCCCTCAACCCCTCAACCCCTCAACCCCTCAACCCCTCAACCCAACCCCTCAAACCCCTCAACCCCTCAAACCCCTCAAACCCTCAAACCCTCAACCCCTCAACCCTCAAACCCTCAACCCTCAAACCCTCAACCCTCAAACCCTCAAACCCTCAACCCTCAAACCCCTCAAACCCCTCAAACCCTCAAACCCTCAAACCCTCAAACCCCCTCAACCCTCAAACCCTCAAACCCTCAAACCCTCAAACCCTCAAACCCTCAAACCCTCAAACCCCTCAAACCCCTCAAACCCTCAAACCCTCAACCCTCAAACCCTCAAACCCTCAAACCCTCAACCCTCAAACCCTCAAACCCTCAAACCCTCAAACCCTCAAACCCTCAAACCCTCAACCCTCAAACCCTCAAACCCCTCAACCCTCAACCCTCAAACCCACCCTCAAACCCTCAACCCTCAAACCCTCAAACCCTCAAACCCTCAAACCCTCAAACCCTCAAACCCTCAAACCCTCAAACCCTCAACCCTCAAACCCTCAAACCCTCAAACCCTCAAACCCTCAAACCCTCAAACCCTCAAACCCTCAAACCCTCAACCCTCAAACCCCTCAAACCCTCAAACCCCTCAAACCCTCAAACCCCTCAAACCCCTCAACCCACCCTCAAACCCCTCAAACCCCTCAAACCCTCAAACCCTCAAACCCTCAAACCCCTCAAACCCTCAAACCCCTCAAACCCCTCAACCCCTCAAACCCCTCAAACCCCTCAAACCCCTCAAACCCCTCAAACCCTCAAACCCTCAAACCCTCAACCCTCAAACCCTCAAACCCTCAAACCCCTCAAACCCTCAAACCCTCAAACCCCTCAACCCCTCAAACCCCTCAACCCCTCAACCCCTCAACCCTCAACCCCTCAAACCCCTCAACCCCTCAACCCCTCAAACCCCTCAAACCCCTCAAACCCTCAACCCCTCAACCCCTCAACCCCTCAACCCTCAACCCCTCAAACCCCTCAACCCCTCAACCCTCAACCCCTCAACCCCTCAACCCCTCAACCCCTCAACCCCTCAACCCCTCAACCCCTCAACCCCTCAACCCTCAACCCCTCAAACCCCTCAAACCCTCAAACCCTCAACCCCTCAAACCCTCAAACCCTCAAACCCTCAACCCTCAACCCTCAACCCCTCAACCCCTCAACCCCTCAACCCCCTCAACCCCCTCAACCCCCTCAACCCCCTCAACCCCCTCAACCCCTCAACCCCCTCAACCCCCTCAACCCCCTCAACCCCCTCAACCCCCTCAACCCCCTCAACCCCCTCAACCCCCTCAACCCCCTCAACCCCTCAACCCCCTCAACCCCCTCAACCCCCTCAACCCCCTCAACCCCCTCAACCCCCTCAACCCCCTCAACCCCCTCAACCCCCTCAACCCCCTCAACCCCCTCAACCCCCTCAACCCCCTCAACCCCCTCAACCCCCTCAACCCCCTCAACCCCCTCAACCCCCCTCAACCCCCTCAACCCCCTCAACCCCCTCAACCCCCTCAACCCCCTCAACCCCCTCAACCCCCTCAACCCCCTCAACCCCCTCAACCCCCTCAACCCCTCAACCCCCTCAACCCCCTCAACCCCCTCAACCCCCTCAACCCCCTCAACCCCTCAACCCTCAACCCCCTCAACCCCCTCAACCCCCTCAACCCCCTCAACCCCCCTCAACCCCCTCAACCCCCCTCAACCCCCTCAACCCCCTCAACCCCCTCAACCCCCTCAACCCCCTCAACCCCCCTCAACCCCCTCAACCCCCTCAACCCCCTCAACCCCCTCAACCCCCCTCAACCCCCTCAACCCCCTCAACCCCCTCAACCCCCTCAACCCCCTCAACCCCCTCAACCCCCTCAACCCCCTCAACCCCCTCAACCCCCTCAACCCCCTCAACCCCCTCAACCCCCTCAACCCCCTCAACCCCCTCAACCCCCTCAACCCCCTCAACCCCCTCAACCCCCTCAACCCCCTCAACCCCCTCAACCCCCTCAACCCCCTCAACCCCCTCAACCCCCTCAACCCCCTCAACCCCCTCAACCCCCTCAACCCCTCACCCCTCAACCCCCTCAACCCCCTCAACCCCCTCAACCCCCTCAACCCCCTCAACCCCCTCAACCCCCTCAACCCCCTCAACCCCCTCAACCCCCTCAACCCCCTCAACCCCCTCAACCCCCTCAACCCCCTCAACCCCCTCAACCCCCTCAACCCCCTCAACCCCCTCAACCCCCTCAACCCCCTCAACCCCCTCAACCCCCTCAACCCCCTCAACCCCCTCAACCCCCTCAACCCCCTCAACCCCCTCAACCCCCTCAACCCCCTCAACCCCCTCAACCCCCTCAACCCCCTCAACCCCCTCAACCCCCTCAACCCCCTCAACCCCCTCAACCCCCTCAACCCCCTCAACCCCCTCAACCCCTCAACCCCCTCAACCCCCTCAACCCCCTCAACCCCCTCAACCCCCTCAACCCCCTCAACCCCCTCAACCCCCTCAACCCCCTCAACCCCCTCAACCCCCTCAACCCCCTCAACCCCCTCAACCCCCTCAACCCCCTCAACCCCCTCAACCCCCTCAACCCCCTCAACCCCCTCAACCCCCTCAACCCCCTCAACCCCCTCAACCCCCTCAACCCCCTCAACCCCCTCAACCCCCTCAACCCCCTCAACCCCCTCAACCCCCTCAACCCCCTCAACCCCCTCAACCCCCTCAACCCCCTCAACCCCCTCAACCCCCTCAACCCCCTCAACCCCCTCAACCCCCTCAACCCCTCAACCCCCTCAACCCCCTCAACCCCCTCAACCCCCTCAACCCCCTCAACCCCCTCAACCCCCTCAACCCCCTCAACCCCCTCAACCCCCTCAACCCCCTCAACCCCCTCAACCCCCTCAACCCCCTCAACCCCCTCAACCCCCTCAACCCCCTCAACCCCCTCAACCCCCTCAACCCCCTCAACCCCCTCAACCCCCTCAACCCCTCAACCCCCTCAACCCCCTCAACCCCCTCAACCCCCTCAACCCCCTCAACCCCCTCAACCCCCTCAACCCCCTCAACCCCCTCAACCCCCTCAACCCCCTCAACCCCCTCAACCCCCTCAACCCCCTCAACCCCCTCAACCCCCTCAACCCCCTCAACCCCCTCAACCCCCCTCAACCCCTCACCCCTCAACCCCCTCAACCCCCTCAACCCCCTCAACCCCCTCAACCCCCTCAACCCCCTCAACCCCCTCAACCCCCCTCAACCCCCCTCAACCCCCCCTCAACCCCCTCAACCCCCTCAACCCCCCCTCAACCCCCCCTCAACCCCCCCTCAACCCCCCCTCAACCCCCTCAACCCCCTCAACCCCCCCTCAACCCCCCTCAACCCCCCCTCAACCCCCCTCAACCCCCCCTCAACCCCCCCTCAACCCCCCCTCAACCCCCCCTCAACCCCCCCTCAACCCCCCCTCAACCCCCCCTCAACCCCCTCAACCCCCCCTCAACCCCCCCTCAACCCCCCCTCAACCCCCCCTCAACCCCCCCTCAACCCCCCCTCAACCCCCCCTCAACCCCCCCTCAACCCCCCCTCAACCCCCCCTCAACCCCCCCTCAACCCCCCCTCAACCCCCCCTCAACCCCCCCTCAACCCCCCCTCAACCCCCCCTCAACCCCCCCTCAACCCCCCCTCAACCCCCCCTCAACCCCCCCTCAACCCCCCCTCAACCCCCCCTCAACCCCCCTCAACCCCCCCTCAACCCCCCCTCAACCCCCCCTCAACCCCCCTCAACCCCCCCTCAACCCCCCCTCAACCCCCCACCCCCTCAACCCCCCCTCAACCCCCCTCAACCCCCTCAACCCCCCCTCACCCCCCCCCCCCCTCAACCCCCCCCCCCCCCTCAACCCCCCCCCCCCCCCCTCAACCCCCCCCCCCCCTCAACCCCCCCCCCCCCCCCTCAACCCCCCCCCCCCCTCAACCCCCCCCCCCCCCCTCAACCCCCCCCCCCCTCAACCCCCCCCCCCCCCCTCAACCCCCCCCCCCCCTCTAAACCCCCCCCCCCCCCTCAACCCCCCCCCCCCTCTAAACCCCCCCCCCCCCCTCAACCCCCCCCCCCCCCTCTAAACCCCCCCCCCCCCCTCTAAACCCCCCCCCCCCCCCCTCTAAACCCCCCCCCCCCCCCTCTAAACCCCCCCCCCCCCCCCTCTAAACCCCCCCCCCCCCCCTCAACCCCCCCCCCCCCCCTCTAAACCCCCCCCCCCCCCTCTAAACCCCCCCCCCCCCCTCAACCCCCCCCCCCCCCCTCTAAACCCCCCCCCCCCCCCTCTAAACCCCCCCCCCCCCCTCTAAACCCCCCCCCCCCCCTCTAAACCCCCCCCCCCCCCCTCTAAACCCCCCCCCCCCCCTCTAAACCCCCCCCCCCCCCTCTAAACCCCCCCCCCCCCTCTAAACCCCCCCCCCCCCCTCTAAACCCCCCCCCCCCCCCTCTAAACCCCCCCCCCCCTCAACCCCCCCCCCCCTCAACCCCCCCCCCCCTCAACCCCCCCCCCCCTCAACCCCCCCTCAAACCCCCTCAAACAACCCCCCCCCCCCTCAAACAACCCCCCCCCCCCTCAAACAACCCCCCCCCCCCTCAAAACCCCCCCCCCCTCACAACCCCCCCCCCTCAAACAACAACAACCCCCCCCCCTCAAACAACAACGACCCCTCAAAAACCCTCACTTTCACCCTCACTGGCTGTGTTGTCACCACTCTAGTTTACATTTTGGTGATGTGAAGTTTACAGTCTACAAGTTTTCTAATTATAATTTAAATATACATTGAATAGAGAAAGGTCTTCACCCGGCATGTTCGGGACCACTGCAATTAGCGGTTTTGCCTGTTATCGAACGTCAATATATTTTCTGTTGGAATTCTGAATTTGAGAAAGTGAAATTTAAAATGGGAAATGGGAAATGCTGTACTGAAATGAAAATCGACAGTAATTATAAACTCTGAGAGCTACCTTAAGACATTGTTAGTACAGTAATTTGATCTGGTGGGTAAGCTCAACAGTTGGAATCCACCCAAGAAAACCTGAAGGCCAGCACCTTGATTGTTGTAGGTTGCAGAATGTGCCGACTATTAATGCCTCTGGAAGACCTTTCACTGAAGTTCAGTTTTGTAAAATTTACCATAACGTAAGGTAAATAAATTTCATAAAGTTTCATAAATACTAAGTTTGGCCACTCTGAGCTAAAGTTATGATGACTGAATGAAAAGGGATTCATGCATTCATGTTATGAAATATTTTTTATAAAATACTGCGACAGTATAGCTGGATCCATAATTTGTAGTTGAAAAATGTTTATAAATTAATTTGGTCAAATAAGTTGGAAATAAATATAAAATATGTTGTAAATTAACTTCCAACCTGAAATATTTCAGATGTCATCTTGTTACTTACGCACACTCAAAACCTGCGAAGCTCACAAACATTACACTTGCATCACATTGCTGTAACTAGTGTGGTGCACCGCTGGTTTGTCAACACAGATGCCAACGTGGATTTGGTGGCGAAGAAGTCGGACGTCACGACGTTCCGCGGGGCGTTTGAGTCGGTGGTGAGGCAGCACTATCCTTCGATGGTCGGTCGCATCGCCATCCGGCTGGTGTCGTGCCCGTCCGTGTGCACGGAGGGGCTCGGTGTCTTGTCCAGGTGTGTGGCGACGTTGGTCCTGCCCTCCTCTCCTCATCCCCCCCTCACACACACTCTTCTCCCCCCCTCTCCCCCTCCTCCCCTCCCCTCCCCCACCACTCTCCCCCTCTCCCCTCCCCCTCCCCCCTCTCCACTCCCATTCCCCCTCCTCTCCTGTTCCCACATCTCCCCTCCCCCTATCCACCTCTCCCTCTCCCCCTCCCCTATCCACCTCTCCCCCTCCCCTATCCACCTCTTCCCTTTTTACCCCTCCCCTATCCATCTCTCCCCTTTTCCACCTCTCCCCTTCTCCCCTCTTCCCTCTCCCCTTCTCCCCCTCTCCAATCTCCCCTCTCACCATCATTCACTTCCCCCACTCATTTCCTCTTATCCACCCCTATCTCCCCTTCTCTTCTCGTGGCTGCGCCAAACAGGGACAGAGGGACCTGCATGTCGTGAATGCTTCCACTCCTTGCGAGAGAGACCCAATATTTTATTATTTATTCGTGCACAGTTCCTCATTTAAATCTTTATAGAAAAAAAGACTTTTAAAGTCACTGAAACAAACTACGTAGTACGAATACCGTCTCATAGTTACATAAACAATATTTTATACAACTGTTCAATCAATTTAAATTGATATACTCTTGGTTGTATCAAAATGAACTATGCTGGACTTGTTATTACAGGAATGAGAAGAAAACAGTATCAATTGCACAAATGATATTTGGTGCCCTTATTATTTCAGTTTTCAAATTGGCAGTAAGAAGTGATTACATGAATACTCATTTGACCTGTGTGTTTCGTTCCTGTATTTGTTCTTGTGTGAGAACACAGATGTGTCCAGAAGCACCACACCTGGAGCCATGTATCGAGGGTGACCCGGTTGAGACGGAGTGGCCCGATGTGAGCGCGCGTGATGTGATGACGCCCGGTGTTGCAGCCTGAGCCCGTACAGCTTCGACGTCTCCCCGTCCTCGATGGACGGCCCCCACGTCACCAACGACTCCATCCCCATCGGTGCCATCCCCCTGTTCGCCACGTCGTCGCCCGAGTACCTGGACGCCGTGTCCCGGGTGGTGGCCGCCACCAACGGCGCCCACCAGGAGTTTGTGAGGTCGGACGAGGGCAAGGGCTTCTGCGGCCAGGTCTACCTCGTGGGTGAGCGTCGCCTCCTCCGTTTCAGCTTCACCTCGCCTGCCTCTTTTGATCAGTGTTCTCTTTGTTAGTTTTGTAACGGAGACTATAGAAGCTATGTCATATGCGTTACTCAGCTTGCTTTGACATGGACATCATGATACAATTATTCAGGCAAAAATTTTAAATTATTAATACAGTACAACCTCGATTATCCGGGTATTTGGTTTTCCAGGGTTCTCAATTAAATATTACACATTTTTTGGGCAGGAAGGGGGGGAGGTGGGGACCAAGCCCGCGAAGTGTAATTCATTAGGGAAGTGACATGAAAGGATTAAAACAAAAAAAAACTACGTATCAAAAGTAGAAACGAACAGACAATTAGGGTCAGTACTACTTGTACATTTGTTTTGTATAAATTACTTACAAAATTTTGCTGTATTGTATAACCTAAAGACATTTTAATTCAGTTATCCGTGCTGATTTCCCCCTCTTTTACCCTGGTTAATCAAGGTTATTCTGTATATGCTTGAATTTTTACAAATGTGTACCAGCTACCGAGTAACATAAATATGTTTCCAAATTTTTATACAAAAGACAAAATGCAATGCTAATATTAGTAGTATTAATTGTTTCTATGTAAATTAAAAATAAAATTAAATTAAATTTCAGTAACTCAACCTAAATGTTAAAACCAAACTTCAATTTTTTTTTGAAATCAAGGGTTACCTTCAAGAATAAACATTTCAGTAAAATTAAACCTCATTTTTGGCTGCATTGTGTTAAAAAAAAATTTATTTCACTTTGCTTATCGACACATGAAAATCACAGGCTGCAAAAATATTTACTTGTACAAACGAAACCATATAACTACCCTCTACATGTTCAGAATGACCGTTTTACCGTATATGTTTCTGATGGTGCACACTAAACATCAAAAAAAGTAATAATCTTCTAAAATATATTTTTTATTATTCTATTGAATTCAGGCAGAAAAGTATGGCAGCATCAAATGACGTCTTTATCTGAAAAGCTGAACATGTAACATGGAAAATAAATCAGTTTTCTAGTCCGAGTTGACACATAACAAGGGGCTGACGTCTGTGCTTGGAGAACATCTCGCCTGAGACGGCAGTTGCGCTTGTTGCCAGGCGACGGGGTGGGCTCGATCCTCGCGTACGACGTGCTGTGTCGAGGGCAGCAGTACCAGTCGCGCAACGACAGCGAGAACAGCATCCTGGACAACGCAGACGAAGCTGACGTCGACACGCGACACCTGTTCGCGCCCGTGTCTCGCAGACGGTCCTCCTCCACCAGGTAGGCCATGTCGCTGTCTCGCCGTCTCGCCACCGCGCTGCACTGCTTATTAGCTCTGGCTCCGGCTTCTTGTTTGATTCCGTACACTCACGGATCTACAGAATTATAGAATTATAAAAAAATGCACTCCACAAACACACATTCTTCGTCAAAACAACCAGATAATTAAGATAGCATAAAAAAAAAAAGTAACACAAAAGATAAAAATAGCAAGTAGTTTGTTACTGTGATATAATTGTTTGTGTTACACAAGGCAGCAGTTTACAAATTAACTATATATGTTTCATATTTACCCTTCTTTGTGGCAAAACATTGTGTACATCACAAAACATATTTTTTCATCTCTGATAAACAAAATAATGAGAGACGTTAATATATGCTAAATATTTACTAAATGGTTTCTTAACCCACACCCACATACATCTAGTAAGTAGGCTTGAGTTGTAATTCGTTGCATGGTGGCTTTTGGTAATGAATTCCTGGGGGCACACCAGTCATGTTGTGGACGGGCAGGGATGTTCAGTTTCCTGGGGTTGAGACGAGTGGTGCTGGTGTTTCAGCGACCAGTCTCAGCACTGCAAGCTGGACTTCGAGGTGAGCGAGCTGTTCATGTTCGGGTCGCCCCTGGCCATCATCCTCGCGTTCCGGAAGACTTCCTCCTCGGACGACAAGAACAGTGAGTGGCTGTCTTGGCAGCACTGCCGTGTGTGCCAGGCATGTGCTGGGGCGGTATGCTTCTTAACACCCCCCCATACACAAATCCTGGCTACGCCACTTGTCTTGGCTACAGCGGAGCGTGCCGTGCTGCGCAGGTCCCATCCCGCGGCCACAGGTGCAGCAGGTGTACAACCTGTTCCACCCCACGGACCCGGTCGCCGCGCGGCTGGAACCCCTGCTGTCCGCGCGCTTCTCCATGCTGCCGCCCGTCAACGTGGCGCGCTACCAGAAGTACCCGCTCGGCAACGGCCAGCCGTACCACCTGCGTGAGTGGTCACATTCGTTTCCTTGCCTGTCGCTCCCGAGATGCTCTCGGGTTTGCTTTGTGGCCAGTAGCCGTGCAATAATCATCTTTTGACGTGACGTCTAATAAATCAGTGAATGCCGGCTGCACGCAATAAAAAGTGTCCCGTTACGTTGTATCCAGTTACGCTCATTGTACTATTTTATGGAGCCAATTGAACATTCCAATTAAACAATCACTTTCATTCAAAAAGTTATAGTTAAAATAATCTGTTCGTTAAAGTAATAAACATATTTGAATTAATTGTAGATTTCATTTCACTCCTTCTTTGTATCCATACAAAATAGTGATAATTCAATAAAAATGATTAAATTTTATTCATTAAAGTATGCAATCATTCATCAATGTTTTGTTATGTTGTTGTCATATTAAACTATCGTCCGTAAACCGACTTTACAGACAACCAATTTTTTATCTTTATTCTAAATATTTTTTTAATCCATTTGTTTTATTAATGAAACTTTTAATTTTTTTATTAATAATTTTAGCAGCCCAGCTTTAGTATTTCTAAAAAGGTGGAAGTTTTATTTTTAAAAATTTTTTTAATGAATTATGCTTATAAGATTAAGTTCATTAAAATATAATATAAAAATGAATAAAATTGTTGTCAGCCCAACTGGGTTTTGACCCAGTGTTTCAGCCACGTGAAGGTTTTTTTTTTTTAACTGTTTCTGTAATTGCAACAGAGAGTGCGGTTTGTACATTGCGACGTCGGAACAAGTGACTGTCGATGGGGAAGGTGTCGTGCCGAAGGGGAATTTTCTGTCAACCTTTAGCAAAGAGAGTGAAAATGTGCGTTTGGTTTTCGTGGAGCCGGGCTGTGGCAGTCACGAATGACCCAATAAGGCATCGAGGGTACAACTACTACGATGAACAACACCAGGGGCGCAACAACAGGGTGGGGCAAGGGTATATTGCCCCCCCTCTGAAACCTTGAAGTGGGGGCAAACGGGGGCAAAGAAAGTGCTGTGTAATCAATTTTTAGATAATAAAACTGCTTAAATAGCACCATTTTCCACCTTGAAATACAAATTTTTTCCGGGGGAGGACCTCCGGACCCCCCGCTTCAAAGGGGGGATTGATGATTCTTTATAAAAATGTATATTGACCCCCCACCCTTTGGAAATTTAGTTGTTGCGCCCCTGAACAACACATTGTTTCACGTTTTTTTAAATATTTTCAAGATACTTTTTAATAAAGTCTTTTAAGAACTTTTAAGTGTTTTACTCATTTTTAATATTTATTAAAATACATAGGTACCCCATTAACGCCTTTTGAACTGTTAGTTATCTTTATGCTGGCTGATTTTTTTTTCTCTCTAGATTTTAAGTAATATAATTTTATTGTAACTTTTAACTGCATGCTTAAGGATATTTTACATCTTAAACTGGATTAAATATATACCGAGCACCTAAATATATAACCAGGTGATAGATGTTCAAAGTGTTAATGTATTTTGTAATAGTTCTTGTTACTGCACATTGCTTAGGTAAATTATTGGAAAAAGAATTAATTTTAGCTTTATTATTATTTCGATATTTAAAAACCCAATTCCATTGCAGGTGTTTTTGCAATCCTGTCCCTAGTCATTGCGTTTCTTGCGTGGTTTATAAACCTGACAGAAGTTCTCTCGAGTATTTTTTTACTCTTCTTTTTTACATGAGATACTTCAGAATTAACAATTCCTAGGATCGCAGCGGTGGGCGTGCCAGCGTACGTGTGACAGATCTGTGGTCTCCTGTGTCACGGAGGCTCCTGTGCGCAGTGGAGACGATCCAGACGAACCCGCAGATGTTTGCGGAGGGCAGCAACATGCTGGGGACGCCCGGCTACCTGCGCCGCATGTCCGAGGTCAGCATCCAGAGCACCGTGTCCGGGGTCATCGACGCCCTGCCCCTGCAGACCATCAACGCCCGTGAGTACCCCAGCATGCAAGCTGGCGGCGCTTGCCCCGGTCACGTCACGGTGACCACCACTAAGCCGAGGTAGCTCAAGTTTTCTTTAGCCTTACTTTATTTAGATCATTTCCAAGGTAAGTGTCTTCTCCTTTGGTTTTGTAGTAGATGCATTTTTTTTAACTTGGCTTGGATAACATTTACATATTCTGGTTCTGGGGTAACAGAATTAAAACACAATCTGCTGGCAATGCGAAAAGCTCTTTTTATCATATTTATATATATTTTTTTTGCAAGTTATGCTTCTTTAGGTGCGTTATGAAAAAGTAATGATAGTGAATTTTTTTAGATGTGCATGCACCGTGCAAAGCAATTTTCACAGTATTAAAAAATCCTACATACAAAAAAAATCCCTTTCGGCACAGCCTACAGGCATAGGTTGATATCGAAGTACCTATTTATGGAAATATTTTGGAAACACCTATAAAATTCTGGAACATTTAAAGAACTTACTGTACATAACATACTTATGTTCTACAATATTACAAAATGATTGATTAAACATTTTCTCATCATCCATGCAGAAAAAATATTATGAATGTTTTTAACTCAATGCATCCAGCATTGGAAAACTTAGAATGAATTAACTACCTATTATGCCAACTCAGGTAATTATTCAATTTTTTTTGACCTTCAGGAACTATTTTTCATCCTTAGCAATAATAATATGGTGGTACAAATTAATTTGGCTTTGCACCAAGGTTTAAGGAGGTAATAAGATGGTTTAAAATAAATTTGAACGGCTTTGATACTAAGAAAGTTTTTATTGTTTTTCATTTCAACCCCTGGTTTTACGGTAATTATTTGTTTCATCAATATTTGTTTCAGCTATAGTTTTATATAAAGTTTAGTATCCATACAATAAAGTATAATATATTTTATAGTATTCTTTCCACCCTTTGCAGTAATGGTTGGTTAGATAAATTAAATATATAGATTAGATAAAAATTTACTTTAACAAAAGTTTGACTATATTTAGAAAGTTATTCAGAAATAAAAATGTATTCAATAGCGTGCATAGAGTTAAAGCTTTATTTAATTCATTATTCCATCCCCAGGTGTTTCTTACCACTTGAGTGAAGAGATCAGATGTTAGGCTGGTCTGCGGTGTTGACCCAGTTCTCAGCCTCGGGGTCTTTACTCAACCTCGATAGAATTCCTTATGGCAGGTTTTCAATCACAGCTCGACCGAACCGGGTTCGCGTCGAGAATTACATCCGGAAAAAGTGCAGACCAGTTTCTGCATGAGCCTCTTCAAGTAAGAAACGTAGTACATACAACTGGATGGTCAGGACAGGTGTTGGGATGTACAGGAGGTAGCATTGTTCAAAAGGAGGATGCGGATCACCAGCCAATAGCCCTCCCACCAATAGCTGTACGGCGGTTAAACACACGTACAGCCCCTATTCTCCCGAGCAGAACTCGGGTTGATAGGATCTTGGCATCATTGATGTCAAGCAATCTCAGCTTTGATAGATGCTGAAATGATGTCGCAGTGACGCAGAAGTGGTGGGGCGCCAAGCGGCTGGACTACGCCCTGTACTGCCCGGAGGGGCTGGCCAACTTCCCCACCAACGCCCTCCCGCACCTCTTCCACGCCAGCTACTGGGAGTCGTCCGACGTGATCGCCTTCATTCTGCGGCAGGTGCGTGGCAGCACGGCGTCCCGACGGTCACGGGCTTGTTCCCTTGCTCCGGGCTGATGTTGCTCATACTTGTTCTGGTCACGCTACAGTCTTATATTACCTATGCCCGTCAATCACAACTCTACATCGTGTATTAACTTGTTAGCAGTTAAGCAGTGTAGAGAAGAATTTTGTGCCCTTCCACGGTTTTCAAACAGTTGCAAATAATTTTTAAAATAAAATTTCGTACTCGTATAAGCAAAACTATAACTCCAGAGAAAACAATAAAATTATTGCATTTTTAATATCCATCTGTAGGAGATGCGTAAGTTTAAACTGCATTACATTCAAACTACACAACAACTACGTTTACGTAGAATGTGTTCTATTTCGTAAGAATCCCATGCATATGCTCGGGCCTTGTGTTGAAAATTTCATAAGTATTTTTTACATGATTTAACTGCAAGTTTGGCGTGCTTGTGTGTTTCTTACATGCCTCTTGCATTAGCTACTTAACCTATGTTAGCATGTGGGTTTGTTTTGCGTATTATCGTATTCACTCTAAAGCCTTCTCCTGCTGTGCATTTGTGCACACTGGTGTGCGCATTTGTGTGCATGCGTGTGTGTATCATTAAGATGGCAATCAAGAGGAGGAGGGAAAATCAGAGAGAAGTTTTACCTCAAATTAAAGTATCTTCCATCCTGCTCAGTTGACTTTAACTGTTTCAAAACTTGATGTTGTACATACTTTTGATAAATGCAATTTCTGTTAATATTTGTTTCAAAACCTGGATTGAGTTTATTCATCATATTGTACTGATGTTAATTTGTCCCATGAGCTTCCTCTTTGCTAAGTTGAATGTAGACTAGTCCGGGAGCACTTGGAGAGGACAGTTAATGAAGGGGCGTACCTATCAGAGTACTTAGAAAGTGCATGTGGTCACTTCTACCGAGTTGACTGGCCAGGTTCTCACGGAGTGTGTGACCTTCCCTCAGCTGGGCCGCTTCGACTCCGGGCCGCTGGCTCGCCACGAAGAGAAGGATGCCGCTCTTTTCAACCCCTCGCAGCCTCGGGAGAAGTGGATCAAGAAGAGAACGTCCGTGAAGCTGAAGGTTGGTTCTCTGGTATGATCATCTGTGTTTTTCTTTTTTCCTATTATATATATTTTTATCTTTGATTATTCTAATTTGTTCTCTGAAGTGATTTCTGTTGATAGTTAATTTGGCATTAAGTGGTTTTGTTTTAATTATTTTAGTATTTGTTCAGGTTTAATTTAAACCGGCCTCCCTCAACGTTTACGTTGGATTCTTGGCACCAATTTATTTCTTTTCAGGCCAATAAAGTTTGCACTTGAGTATGGTACATTTTTACAAAGTTAAGGAAGAAAGTGTTATTTCCTCCAAAAAAATGTGTTTAGTTAAGACTCTGTCTCATACTTTATGTTGGCTATATTATTTTCTTGTGAGAACTTATCCTGTAAATTTATCACATTGCTTTCTTGCATTTTATGTTTTGTATCAAATTGATCAGTTGAGATTTACTGCATGTCATCTAGTAGCGGTAAAGAGTCACGAAACTGTTCATAGTTGTGATCCCTTGTGTGACCGTTTACAGCTCAAAAATATAATTTAGTAAATATCTGGTGAGAACATTTGTGACTGGCAACCAACAAATGCAAGGGACATCTGAGTAAATTTACAAGAAGATCCGCAGTTAATAATAAGGATAAGAAAATTAAATGACCGACTCGGCGTGCAAGACTGAGTTTTAAGTGAATCTGCCCTGAGAGCGGCGGGCTCACTACTGCACGGCCCGGTGAGGGTCGTCGGTAGCTCTGGGGCATCCCACACGCCCTGGCTGTGCCTCTGGCGGTACACGTGGTGTCTGGTGCCTGACACTGTCAACCATCACAACTCCTCTCCTCGGATATACTGTAAAAATTACCAACCGCAAATCGTCCGGCTTAAGTGTGGGCCAGGACCCCTCGTGACCTGGCCAAGGAAATGTCTTGTGGTTTTATTTCAAATGCTCCTGAGAACTTAAAAAATTCATTTAAACAGCTTGCCAGCTGAAGTAGGCCCCGAAGAGAAAAAGACAGTTAAAAAATATTAATACACACGGCAGATGACAACGATAAGTTAAGCTCATTGTGAAGCGGACAAGGTGCGAACGACAGGTGGCAATCAGAAGAGATTGACAGAGGTCGGGGTGTCATGGCGCCCAGAAGCGACCGAATTACCGTTAGGTCTCTCACAAACTTACGGGGTTAAAAGTATTACATAATTATCCCCTCTGACGTTAATAACAAATTACAACTAATTATTGTGGAATTTTATTGCATAAAAAATTATTTGTCTGTTTCTTAAATTCAAACATACTGTCTGCCCGCGTTTGGTTAGTTCGGAAGTGGGCCGCGCACGAAGCTACTCCGTCCTCATTAAAACAACTGAAAGACCTATACACTTGGGGTTAAGAAAGAAGAAAGATTACAATTATATTAATTTAATATTACTTTAAGGGTGCGTGGCACAGACTCTACTCGCCTCTTGCAGGGCGGACAAACACACAGCGGGACGTTTGAACAGAGGGTGGTGGTGGGCGGAGAAGGGGTCTGAAGCGGGGCGAGACACATCGGGCTAAGGCAGGGTGCAGCCCTGGTCAGCGTCAGTGTTTACAACGATGTGGAATTATTGAAGCTTCTTTATACTTGAGAAATACACAAGAAAATGTTCTAACTGAAAACTCCCTAAAATGGTGCCACATTTATTGCAAGAGGTGCTTCGCTTAGCAAATCAATTTCACTAGCTCTAAGATAAAATTTTGCTGCTCATTTTGAACACAATAGAACAACGAAATTTTTAAGTAAGGTAGATTGCAGAGCTATCATTGCCAGCATCTATGAGCACTGTACACAATTAAACCATCTTGGCTCCTTTTCGTGGAGCCTGCTCAGAGCAGCTGTTTCCCTCAGAAACTCTGTAGTTATTTCATTTGTGTTTGAGTCAAGTTTGAGGGTGTTCGGTCAAGTATTTAGAATGTTCATCTCGTATTTGGGATCACACTTTTTTTTCCCATGATATTTTAAACTACCATTCCTTATAAACCCAAATCATCATGCTCAGTGACAAAATTTTTAAACTAATATGTGATGTTGGTAGTCATGCATGAAGAGCAAGCCAAATATAGTTAGTGTACACATGAAACAAGATTTTCATTCACTAACTCTGCTTTCTGGAAAGACTCATGGATTGGTAGTTTGTCAGCAACTTTCAGGTCTCTTAGAGAGAGAGAGAGTTATTTCTTTTACCTGTTGCCTGAGTAGAGCGTCGTGAGGTCGTGTTTCAGAACGTGGCTCCGAACCACCGAGCCAATGACGTGATAGTGAAGGAAGGGTCTCCGCAGACAGTGACTGCGCGCTTCATGTACGGCCCGCTCGACATGATAACGCTCGCAGGTGCGTACTTCCCACGTCACCGTCTTGTTAGGACGGGCAGTGGCCTGCGATGCCATGACTTGTCATTGTATGGAAGTTGTTACTGTAGAGGGTGAAAAAAAAAAGTGAACACAGACAAAGCCACTCGATAATTAGCTACATTGGATATAGAAGACTAACAGAATTTTATTCATGAATTTTTTTAAAAATATTGACTTTGATCTTTCCTTTCCCAATCACACAGTGTATGCAGCAAGGACATCATAGCCCCTAGATCACAGCATAGTGTCCTGATATCTTGGTTGGGAGGTTCATGTGTGTTTGTAAACTTCCTGATTCACAGAACTGCGACCCAGGAAGTAGCACGGTGGGCTGGCCACCGAACTTGCATCTGGAAAGATTCTTACCGACCATTATTATTTGTTTGTTTTTTTTCTTCTAAATATATCAGGCGGGAAGCCTTCATTTCACAGACGAGAGAGCCACACTTGAAGTTCCCCGAAGGTTGCTTAGCAAATAACTTTTTAATATGTAGCTATCCAGGGCTAGGAAACCGTTTACATGATTTCACAGTATCTTTAATGTAGCTATCCTAACCAAATCAACCGTCCACAATGTTTTAAAGTATTTATAACGTAGCTAACCTAACCTAATTGACCATTAGTTATCATGAGTTGTTCAAAATAAAAAAAAAACTGAATATGCACGATCGGGCGTTTGGCTCTCTCGTCTGTGAAAAGAAGGCATTTCCCCAATTCTCTTCGACCATGCTGCGTATCAAACACGAACAGATGAATAAAGAAACAAAGTGCAAAGTGGCACCGAGTCAGGCTTGCAGGGGGGGTGGTTGCAAGCCGCGGTTTGCGTGTGTGGCAGGCGAGAAGGTTGACATCTACGTGATGAAGAACATCACGGCGCAGGAGTGGACGCTGGTCGCCACGGAGGTGACGGACAAGAACGGCAGGATCATCTACACCTTCCCTGAGGACAAGACCCTGGGGTACGGCATGTACCCCATCAAGATGGTCGTGAGGTACTGCCAACTTGACGAGCCCAGCTGTCGTGTTTTACAAACTAAATTGTGATGTGTTCATAAATAAACTTGGTTGCCATAATGCTAGAATGACAGTGAAAATTTGAGCAAGCAAGTGTGATCCATACCACCTAAGGCAGGTTAATGACCCCACCTATCTGGGCATGCACATAGTGTGGAGAGCTCCTACATATGCCAGTGGCATCTCTTTTCAAAAAGCCTTTTAGGATGCAGTGAGGGCAGATGAGTAATTCGGTTTCAGTATTTTGTTTTCATCAAACTGTATTTACGGCTAAACGGCATATTTTCAGAATGATATTGTACGACTGAAACATCCAGCACACGTTCTTGAAAACACTCAAGTGCCTTGCACCATACCTTTATCTTAATTTCTTCGCCATATAACTTTATGGTTACTCAAACTTCATAGTTTCACGGTGCATGATGAGAGGCCTGCGTCCCAGTCCACGGCCTTATGCTCAGAGGTGATACCGTGCTTCTCTAACACAATGTACACCCCGGACTAGGGGGGCCCCTTGAGTGACGGCTCGGAGCGGCGGGCGGCACCAAGCACTTGTGCGCTCGTGCAGGGGCGACCACACGCTGGTGGACTTCTGCATGGTGGTGGTGCCGCCGCAGACTGAGTGCGTGGTCTTCAGCATCGACGGCTCCTTCACCGCCAGCGTCTCCGTGACGGGGCGGGACCCCAAGGTGCGGGCGGGCGCCGTGGACGTCGTCAGGTCAGGAGCTCATTTCTCCAGCGTGTACTACAAACCAGGTCTTTGCACAAACACTGAGCTGAATGTTGGTACTTTTTGAAACTGTTAAGACCTCTTCAGGTGTAAGAAATCAGTGTAAACTAGATGTTCCCGAACAACTTCATGTGTGCGGCAAAGCAGTGCCTTCACGCAGTTGTCTGCAACTCAGTGTAGCCTTATGCATGGGACTGGAGTGTCGGCATCCAAGTTTTCTCTGCCAGAAATGGAAAGAAAGGGGCGAGCATACAACAAAGGAACACATTGTGCCGCTATGTCATGTGTGGTCATGTCTTCAAAGCAGGCAGCGGCATGAGTAATGTTACTAGGGTATCCAAGGTCAACAGACGGGTGGATCTCCCAATAAATCGGAATGTGTCCAGTCTGATCGGTGCTGCATTACAGAATGTACAATTACAAATGTCAGATTAAAGAATGCCGACTATACTTGTATATTACATGTGGCATGAATCAGCCAACAAAAGTTGCAACAAAGCATAATATGCTGTACTTATATAGTGTGACATCTGTTGGAATTGCTCCGGAAAAAAAAACCAAATGAAAATGCAATAAACCAATAATGTGCATGATGCTGAGTTTCAACCGGTAGCTTCTTATAAAAGGGCTGTACGTTTTTATTTCATGTAGGCTCTGCACAAATGGAATTAAATTTTTTTTCCTCCTTTTTATATGGAGAAAAGAATATTCACACTGGTATAAATTTTTTTTGACGTGATAAAGTCTTATGAATCTATGAACGCCTGCTGCACGCACGAAAAATTGTCACGTTCCGCCTGATATATATATTTATATTGAAACGGCCCCCAACCCTAAACTGCACTTGGAGCGGTGGGGGCGACACAGCAGCGACGTGCGTGCCCCGTGCTGCAGGCACTGGCAGGAGCTGGGCTACATCATCGTGTACATGACGGGGCGGCCGGACATGCAGCAGCAGAAGGTGGTGTCGTGGCTGGCCCAGCACAACTTCCCGCACGGCCTGGTGTCCTTCGCAGACGGCCTGTCCACCGACCCGCTGGGACACAAGGCCGCCTACCTCCGCACGCTCATACAGGTGCGCCCTCACTTGGTTCCTCTCCTGTTGACTGGTCTGGTCCATGCGATTCTCGATGGAAGAATTAGTGGCGTGCAGAAGGAATTCCAGAAATGGGTATTTCAAACTTTAACTTACATTCAAATACATCTGTAACAGCACCAGTACTATGTTATATCAACATTTGCAGGTGAAACACAAGTGAATGTGTGTGAAATTTAAAACCGAGATGACAGAGACGTCATTATTTGTAAATACATACCTTTCAAGCTGTGGTCATGTTTGTTCGCAGATTTTAATTTGGGTAGGTTCATGGTTAAGCTCATTTTCATTGAACATTTAACATATATTTTTGAAGTGCTAGCTGTTAGAATATTTTTAAATTTTTAATATCCAAATATTTTATGTGAAAGTCAGTCTCATTTTTGGGTTTTTATTATTCAAGGGGTTGTCTTACATTGAAGGTTGTCCTATTTCCACAGTTGTTTTAAATTTGGGAATTTCAAACATTTTATTTTAAAAGTGTATTTATTACGATTAGAATTAATGGTAGTGATGAATTGACTCCTCATAATAGTTTTAAAGATTTTATTTTTAGTTAAGGTATGAAACTGATGTTTGGCATAACTTCATAAACAAAGCACATGAACAATTTTGGTTTTTGTATATTTTCAGATTTAAGAGTATTGTGTTAGTGATTCTGAACCTGTAGCTAGTTTGAAAGCTGTGCACTACCAAGCCAAATAGTCTTATGCAGGAATGTTAATAAGATCTGACATTAGAATAAATATTTTTTTTTGTAATAATACCTAGATCTGGTATTACCAACTAAATTTTACAAGCATGCATTTTTTCAAAGCTTATTTTTTCCCCCCAGATTAGTGAGAAACTAAACTATCCAAATATTGCAGTATTAGCTCTGCACTAAACACCATGCAAAATCTGTTCCAATACACCTGCCACACAATTAAACACCATATTGATTGCTCTAAGTGGTAAAAATGAGTCTTGTAGTGTCAAGACATGTGTGTCATTGTTATTTCTATCAAAAGTAATCACATTGGCCAATTTAATTAGTATTTTGATTGAACTCAGACCTAATGCGCTCGCGACAGAGGGTGAGGGTCTGTGCCGTGCCGTGCGCAGGAGCACGGACTGGTGGTGCACGCGGCCTACGGCAGCAGCAAGGACGTGAGCGTGTACACATCCATCGGCCTGAAGCCGCGCCAGATCTTCGTGGTGGGCAAGGTGTCGAAGAAGCACCACGCGCTCGCCACGGTGCTGCAGGACGGCTACGCTGCCCACCTGGCGCAGCTGCTGTCGCACGGGGGGTCGCGCCCCGCCCAGGGCAACGCCCGCATGGTCATCCCCCGGGGCCACCTGGGCCTGTCGGGCCAGAGCACGTCCCTGCGGCGCCGCAGGTAACGCGCTTCCCCCGGGGCGTCGTGACCACGCTGGCGAGCAACCTTCAGTCTGCTAGCGTCAGGTCTTATTTAGGCTTGCAACCCTACAAATGATTATTTAAAGATAATTCAAACATGCGTGGTGTTTACATTACTGTAATCATGTGTACCGTGAAGGGCTTGTAAATACTATTATTGTTTTACATATGTATGTTTTTAGTTTTCTGGTGACATCTTTAGTTATAGCAATGCTAATCTGGAGTACTCCGCTTACTGGGAATACTATGCTATGAACTACTTCTAGCAGTCAGTTGGATGTTTGTTCTGTTCTGGTCGTAGAATGTACCGTATTTACCCGCGGGAGATTCGCCCCTGTATACCGGGTCTCAGCTTTAATTTGGGTACAATACAATTTTCTCTCCGTTAAGGTCACCCTCAAGTATGAGTCGCACCATATAGCTGTCTACAGTAGAGCAGAAGTGAAATCTTTGTTCTGCGTCTCGGATTATTGGTGCGTAAGAGGTAAGGCGGCCCTGGTGTTAACCCTTGGTCCTCTTTGTGTCTGCAGGAGGGCAGGGTAAGGGGGTGGCTAGGCTGTGGGATGATAGGCCAGGTAAGCGCTCCTCTGGTTTATTGCGATGGCACTTCGTGTGTTGCAAGGTGTCGTCTCGGCGCTCAGTCTCTCCCGGTTCACGTGTGCCGGTGGCCCGCCCTGCCCGCTGTGAGGAAAGTTAATGGGCATGACGACTCGTTGAGTGGCTGTTACAAATCGCCGAGACAATATCTGAAACCCAAGCGACGTGAATTGGTGGCATGCGGCTACCACAGACTGGAGTGCCCGTTGGCACAGTTCGATATAGCGATAGGGCCCTGGCATTGCGTAATGTTACAAAAGAAACATAGTTCACACAGAATACAGTCTATATGGGTGGTTATACACAACTAAAGCAATTATACCTACACTGGTGTTACGATGGTAAATTACAGTTCGCAGGCAGAGAGTACACAGTTCACAAAGCACTGGGTACACATATATATTCAGCTTGACGCGAGGGGGGGTCGATCGGTCGGCTTTACAGTGGATAGTTAGTGGGCGCCACCACGTGGTACGGCACGTGGACCCGGTGAGACTCCTAACTCAGGGCGTGACGTCGCCCATGTGAGACGTGATATCCCCCCTTGAAAACATCTAGCACTAATTCCTGCCCGCTCTCAGCGTCGGGCACGCTTTTCCCTACGAAGTGGGCTCTCAGGCGTCCCACACGCCGTCACTCTCCACGTGGTCACACAGATAGAAAATAAAAGAATAATACGTGAAATTCACACACCTGATTTATTCCGCTAATTACGCTCACACACGTACACGGTTGAAACTATACAAAACGCCCGCGGCACAAACCGGTTTATATGTGATGAGCCACCACGTGGCCATATATATTGAATTACGTAGTACGAAGAAAATGACCGAGACTGGCTGTAAATTAATTAATAAAGCAGTCCCCCGACCGAGAGCTGCTCCGAGGACTAAAAGAAAGCGATTGAGATGAGATTAAAGTTAACAGAATTACTTGGCAGAGAATACAAGGGTCCCCGGAGTGCTGATGCGTCTGCTCTCGGTCGTTGATGGCGGAAGACTGGGCTGATATCATGGCTCGCTCGACTAACATGGCGTCCTCCCGCCGAAACAATTGCCGTTAATAGATATTAGCGAATTCATGCCACGGGAAACTAATTTAACATGACAAGAATGCATTGAAAATTATGTAACAATTTTTGAATGAAAAGAAAAGATTGTACAAATAATAATTATTAAGATTGAAACGTAATTATTGTCTGGCTTCGGGTTTCCTCGGGAATGTCCGGAAACGCTATGATATTTTATATTTATGATACATTAGTTAAAAAATAAAAGTACATAAAACCCTCCCGGCCGATCTGCCGTCACGTTGCACTTAGGGAATTTAAAACAAACAACACAATTATATATATTTATGTTTTTAGGGGTGCGGCGCACTGGCTCGACAGCGCCCTCTTGCCAGGCGAGCACACACGCACGCACACGTACGCACGGGTAGGCGGGAGGTTTGAATGGAGGGTGGATGGTGTTTGGGCGGTGGCATATCGGACTTACAGGGGGCCGTAGGCCCGAACGATGTCAAGATCCTATGACTTAACAGCTAAGAGAAGTACGTGACAGTTCGTAGGCTAGGCACGAGTTCATAGCAGATACGCCGACGGTGATATCCGTGCACAGACTACAACTAGCCGCAGTCGGACGGCCCTGCCTGTATTCACGGAAAACAATACTCACGAATCGCTTGTTCACTGGAATCAACGCTCACTACTTGTGCACTCACTCGGTCCTGTAGTGTGACTGCGCGCAAGGCTGACGACGGTGTGCTCGGAGCTCCCGCGGCGAGGAGTGGAGGAGAACTGACTACATGGTCCCCACTGGGCTTCCCACGCACGCTCTAAGTGAACGGGACTGAGCGCCTCGACCTGTTACAAGAAAACACTACATAAAAACAAATCACATATTGATTAAACAATGATTAATTACAAAGATATACAAGTATATACAAGTAGTGCCTGCTGTGGCGAAAGAATACATTTATGTTTGATGCAATGTGGGTTGCCACCACTGCAGGCCCCTCGGGCCATCCGTCGCACTCACCGTTGCACTCGGGTGCATTCGCTGCTCTGCCGCTCACTCACTCACGGTGCGCACGGGCAAAAGGAGCAACGATGTGCAACAGCGACCTTAGCGACTGGGGAGAGCACGACGGATGTCGTCAGTGTGATTCCTTGCAGTGGAAGTTTGTTAAGTAATGATTAAACTGCGAGTTTCAGCTGGCGACGTGCAATATGTCAACATTTCCTCACAGCTTCTCACATACAGCATCATCTCTCCTCCTCAGAAGGACGAGGTTTACCGTGCGGTACGCGATGCCAGCTGCAAGTGGTTGTGGGCGTGAACCAGGGAGGGGCGAGAGACTTTGCACGTGTGACGCGTGTGTTTCAGCAACGAGACCGCAATGGCTTCGCCTGGCCGTGGCAGCATCTACGTAAAGAGAAAAGTGTACATTAGTCATGTGTAGCCAGAAGGCGGGGCTCTCCACACGTGGTAACTATCTCTGTCTTACACTGTTTGTAGCTCACCACTTGCTCACGCTTGGTTCACATTACTGCACTGTAACACCGCAACCATAACTAAAACTGAAGCAAAAACTAAAAAAAAAAGAACTAAATTGGTTAAAGTGCTTACGCACAAATTAAAATGAATCATAGTAGTGATGTAACTCTGAACCATAAATTTTTTAATGAGTTAGCACTAAAACAGTTGTTTAAAAACTGGGAAACTAACTGCATGGTTAGAGTAATGAGAGTGGCTTGGGATCAGTCTGCGACACTGATCCGTAACAGTTGTGGCTTGACTGCATGCGCTGGATGTTAGCAACAAGTGGCTGCCGTAGTGTGGACTGTGCTCACCATCCACCTCGGGCTCGGGAAGTCTCGGCAGCTCCGTTGCTCGGACGTTGCAGGGCGGTCAGAAAGTTCATTTCGTGTAAGGCTTGCATTTTAAGTATTCACTTTGTCCTCCGAAGCAAACTCACGCATGTCGAATGCTTGCTAAGTAGAAGGCTAGTAGAAGCAGGATCTGTGCACGCCTGCCGAGGGGTTGCCGTTCTTCCCGAGCTCGCTCGTTCAGCAGATGTGCCTCGGGAGGCTGGCGAGGGGTAGCACGCCAGGGCGCTGATGTCTGCCTGCCCGCAGGTCGGCCAAGCGGGCCACCTCGTACCCGCTGATGGGCGGCGTGGGCTCGGGCGAGCCGGGGGCCGGCACCCCGCCCCCGCGGCCCTCCCGCCAGATGTCCGCTCGCCTGCCGTCGCTGCCGGGGGACAAGCTCTGACGACTGCGGCGGGGCTGGTCCTCCTCCGCCACCCGCCAGTAGCCCCGGGGACCCTCTCGCCGTGCCGGCGTCGCCCGCAGCGTGCCCGGGTGTGTTGCGACACGACAGTCTTCTCTCCCTCCAGTCACTCTCGCATTCTTCCTCGAGCACTCGGTTCAGATCTAACTTCTGCTGTTCCTCAAACATAACTGATATTCTGTGATGATTCATATATGCTTATAAAAATTTGCAGCAATAAAGTGTGCCATTTGTATTTATATTTTTTGACATGCAAAAAAAAATTTCCATCTGGTTCTTTTTTCAAGTGTTACAGCTTCCTCTACCTTCACGCTCCCATTTATGGTTCGCTATTTCAATCACTTTCTTGACCTATGTTGAAATCTTCTTCTTGCATACTCTTCTTCTTCTTCACCTTTAACTCCGATCCAAAGTGCCTGCACCATTTTCTTTCTTTTACAACCTCATTCTGTATTCTTGTCGTCTTTGGTTACTGCCATCGTTCTCTTTGCAAATTTGTTCCCATTTTCTCTTTTCCTCTCATTTTATGGTCACTGTCCACAACGTTTGGAGCATACATTATTATGAAAACGTGTTATGCTGTGTGTGTATAGTATCTGCTTGCACACCCAAGACTTATCCGTGTGTTCTCACCATCGTTCGGATCGGCGCGAGTGCACGGCGCACCAGGTCCTCGTAGCTCCCGGGTGCGTTGTAACCGTGTGTCTTCCTCGCAGATGCTCGGGCCCCTGCAGTCCGTGCAACAACCGTCGGCCGCCCACACGACACGACCACGCCCGCGCGCAGGATTGTTATATCTGTCGTCAGCTGAACAAACTGTTACTGTACACGAAACATGACGCTTATCAGTGTGTAATTAACTGTATTTTATCGATAAGGTGTCGTGTCTAATAGATTTAAGCAATGTGCTGTGCTATACTTAAAAAGAGTCACCTGCAGTGTACGTGTGTCCCACTAGTCACTTAGTCTCGCCTCGTTGTGCCACGTTGCGATGTCGTTTGTGGCAGTCACGTCGTTATTTCCTCCCATTCCAAGGCAGAAACAATCTCGGTCAGTGCCACTTTACCAATTTACAACGTGGTGGACACTCTTTGAGTGCCTAGGGTAGGGTTTTTATAGCAATATTTCAGAAGAGATGGATGCTAATCTTTTAGCTCCATGTGGAGCACTAGAACATGGCAGTGTTGATAACTTCAGGTGGCCAAACTTACTAAATAAATCATTATCATTCTGTTTTAGAGTCACTGTTTGCCAGACTAAATATGAAATAACTAATTAATCTTGGATGGGGAGCCAGGGGGTGTTTCTCCTCCTCCTAGCATGATTAAGACTCACCATCAGTAGAAACAAGTTAAATGGGTTTCTACCGATTTCCTTGCAAACACAGGGCAAGGAGCTGTAGTAAGAAAATTTGTAACCAATCATCACAAAATTTTGTTCTAAATCAATTTTTTTGAACAAATAATAATGTTCTTCCTTTTCTTATTGTTAATTATCATATGGTACCATGGACCCTCCTCCCCTGTGAAATAAATTGAATTTTGAAAATTTTTACCCCTTGAGCTAGATATGCTTTTGATTCTAACCCTGTTCATGCCATCAAATTTTATAATCAAATAGCAGAAGAGAAAATAATTATGGACTTTTATTAATGGGTTGTATGTAGGAAATAATTCTTTTAAAAATTCAACAAAACTGTAATGATTTTAGAATTCATTAAGTTATGATTGTCTTGAAGAAGTTTTGGTCCCGGGAAAACATTGCGAGATGTTCTTGCTGGAGTTCACGCACTCTTTTTGCTACTGGGTGTGGGTGTGTGTGTGTGTGTGTGTGTGTGTGTGTGAAGGGGAAGGGGGGGCTAGCAGGTATCCTACTGGACTAGAGCAGCACGTACGTAGACCTATCAAACAGTCACACACTCCTGAGGTTTTTTTCATGAAGCAGGTCATCATTTGTTAGCATTTTGGTATTTTCGGCTTATTGTTCCTTGCTGTGTTGATATGCATCATGTTAAGCAGTGTTCCACATAAGTAACAAATTTTGCATCCCTTTCGGCTTAAAAACCATAATTTTGTTAGTGTGTAGCTGTAAGTGAAACATGAATTAATTTTTTTTTTATCCAAAAGACAGTATTCACTTGACACGCTGAGTAGTTTCTAGTCTCAAGGCTACGTCCTCGGCCATGTTTGAATGGTGTGTGCTTGCCAGTGTGGCACAACAGGCGAGCGATTGTCTTGATTGTTCCTTGTTGATGCGTTGTCACTAGCCTCTCTGTTGGCCCGAGAAGAATCGGCACTCTCGCCCCACCTTATTTATTTTTAAAATAGTTGTTAGCAGCATAGGTGGTTCCAGTTGTCAGAAACTATGACTAAGATTAGTTTGTAAGAGTTTAAATATATTTCTGCAAGTAGCTCCAGGTTGATGAATGTTAGGCATCATCTTTCTCGTCTGCAAGATATTTAGAAATTATTGTGGGACATCTCAGATTGTTTGTTTCTTATTTTAGTCTGGAAATTTTTTTCTACTTTTCATTTTTTTATACAAATGTGTTATAATAGCTTTTGAGCTCGAAATGCTATTATGATAATTAGCACTAAAAGCTCTAAATACTGTTCCGTGCTTAATATCCCTTAAATACTCATATGAATAGTTTTTTCGCATTGTATGTGGCCAATTATTTTAAACTGAATTCTTGTCAAATTTGTTATTGTAACAAATTCTGAAATTGTTTACAGCAAAGCAGTGGGAATAGCATGTTAGACGAGGCCCGTCCTGTAAGTGTGACTGGGCGAGGGATGATAGTGTGGTTTGGGGGCTTCTTCCCCAGAAAAATTTTAGAAAATGTTAGTGAAAATATGATTGTATATTGTTGTTACTTTCAAATTTTTATTTAAAAAAACATACTTAAATGGGGGTTTAGAACTAAAATAATTCCCTGCAATAATAAAGACAATAGTCTCATTATTTGATAATAAAAACTTTTATTTTCCCTGAATGTGTAAAACATACACACATTGCGTATTAAGTTTTGGCAGAACATAAAAATTTACATTTTTAAGCTTAAATTTGCAACCATGTATTTCCTGCAAATGCAGCTCAAAAACTTTTTCTGCATAATAGTGTGCACATAGTAGATTAATAAGTCTTCTGAGCATTTTGTAAGTAACAATCACAACTATGTAATTTATGTGTGTATTCAAAAATTAATACAGCAACAAAACAATAGATTTGTTGAAAAGATAAAATGTTACAAAGTACCTACTCTAAAATTGACTATTATTCAATGTTATTGTTTTAAACAATTTGAATGTTTTCCATCTTACCTTCTCATCCTTCCAAAAATGTGTTAGTAAAATCCAGTGTCACAGATGTACGGCCGATACCGATAATAAATTGCATGCCACTGTTGATATTTGTAAAAAATTACTTTTCACGCATTTATGAACCGAACATAAAGCAACAGTAAAAGCTAAACGGAGTTCATGCCTACAAATTCCAAACTTGCCATACTGCAGTGATGGAGTGGGGAGGGGGAAACAGTTGGTTTAGCCAGACTGCGTGAGCAGATCACCTAGACAGTACATCTCTGTGCAGTGTACTTGCATCAGGAGCACGTTGGGGGCGCTCATACCCAGGGTCGTCGAGAGAAACTGAGGGCACAGGAGGCCCCCCCCCCCCCCCCCCGGTTGTACAATTGCAATATTTAAAAAAAAAAATCCAACTGCTAAGCGTCAGAGTAGCTATAACTGCTTGTATCACAAGGTCAACAATAAAGCAAGGGAATTCTGTCGTAATTAATGTCGTACAGACAGGCGGTATAATCTTTGTTACAGCAGCTTTGTTAATGTTAAACCTGGTATAGACAATATTCCACAATCCACATGTGTAAATGTAGTTGGTGGTACTGGACGATTGCCCGCCTAATGCATCGCCGCAGTGGTGAAGGTAAAATAGATAACATTAATTTTGTTTTAAAATTGTGGAGTAATTGTTCAAAAAGTGACGGTTGAACTGGAATACA
Source organism: Bacillus rossius redtenbacheri (assembly GCF_032445375.1). Taxonomy (NCBI): domain Eukaryota; kingdom Metazoa; phylum Arthropoda; class Insecta; order Phasmatodea; family Bacillidae; genus Bacillus; species Bacillus rossius. The sequence continues at coordinate 3,970,235 of NC_086334.1, read as the reverse complement.
TATACAATGTGAAAAAATGTTCTGTAAATGTTGTATTGTTTGTGTTTGTGTTTGTGTAAGTGAATTGAGTTACATATGTTTCAAGTGTAAAAAGAGATCTGCACATTCTATGATATTTTATTTGTGATTTATGAATAAAAGCTGTGTGCTAACCTTTTTGCAATTCCCTCGTAGTGCATTAATGGACTGTTCAACAGGCCTAATGTCAGAAATGTCGGCAGTGATCGCAAGGTGAGCTAGAATCGCTTATTATTCTCGAGAGCTATGCAACTCTTTGCAATAGTACCAGTGAGGTTGTGGTTGAAATCTAAAATTGTTGATATCATTAAAGTATATTTTTATCTTGTAAAAATAGTGTGTTTTTCTTGATAAATTTGTTTAGTCTAGAAGAAAAGTAGAGTTCAATTCAAAAGCGTACTCTTATATTTTAGGCATGTTTATTCTGTGTAAATGTTGTTTTGTAAAATATAAATGTGGTTCCTAATTACAAACTGGATTCAGCTGGAAACTGATGATGGTGGTTTGGAATTATGTGTAGGTGTCATCAGTGTGTAAAGTGTATATCAGTTGGTTAAGATATTTTCTTACAGCAGAAAAAAAAAATTTAAGAACTTAATACTGATATTGTTATAAAGTGTTGAATTTGTTGAGTGTTGATTTATTGTTTGTATAGAATATAATTGACTGTTGACCAGAGTACAATGTCTTTTTATTATTTATTTGCAGTGGGAAATTTGCAAAACTGAAAAGAAAGAAATATCTTTTTTCCCATTTGTTCACAACTCTGTATTTTTATGTATGAAATGGAAATACATATTTACAGTGCAAGTTTGTTCGTTATTCACTGAAAATGTTTTGCACACTCGTCCTATCCTAGTGACTGCCTGTTTACTAGTGATGAAACTCATAATAGGGGCGTGTCGACGGGCCCTCAGCATGTGGACCATGTAGTATACCGGCAAGTTTCCGCGGCAGAGTTCTCCGACGCCGGTACCCCCTCGGGTCAGCAACACTGGGCTGGACGGTCCACTCTCCCCTCAAGAGAGTGAGGCTGCTCTTTCACGAGTTGGGACCGGGAAAAGAACAATCCCATCCTCTGCAAAGCGACGAAGCAACGTCAGCCACGTCAGCCACGTCAGCCACGTCTTCACCCCTCTGTCCGAGATGGGCCCATGTCATCATGTGGTTTTCCTTGCTTTACAAACTGAGTCCACATCCTCAACACACGGCTGATATTAAGCAAGTAATGCTTAAGAAAAATTTAAAAAGACTTGTAAAATTATTTTCCTCAAATTACCAAACCTAAATTTCAATGAAAATAATATAAACAAGGAATTAAAAAAAAAAAAAAAATGCAGGATCAAAATGGGTTGCAAGTCAAAAAAAAATCAAAATATTTAATCCAACTTAAAAATTATTACAAAGAATTATTAAACTCTCGGGAAAAAAACCTGTTGTGGCAGCGAGATGGCTATGATATTAAAAATTATATACCCATAAAACTGATTAATTATTACACCAAAATTTTTATATATTTAAACACTACACATTAAGATGCTACCAAAACTTAAGTATAAATTGCACACGACTGTAAAGGTTAAAAATCTTGAAGCAGTAATACAGGTGCCAGTCACAAACCCCTGTGGTACACAAAGAAACTTTGAAAATTACTTTGTCCAATTAAAATGTTTTTATGCGGGTCCAGGGGTGTAGCCAGGGGGGGGAGGGGAGGTAGGTTAGGTGTTCAAACATCCCCCCCCCCCCCCCCATCAAGCTACAAATCTTTAATTAATTTCTTATTCATCACTCAAACAAATTTCATATTAAAATTAATAAAGTTTTTTACCATTACAATATTTAAATTTAAGTACTGAAAACTGCTAAAATAGCACTATTTTACACCTTAAAATCCAAATTTTCCCGGGGAAGGAGCCCCGGACCCCTCGCTTTAATACAGGGGGGGGGAAGGGGGGCATGCTTCTTAACACCCCCCATACACAAATCCTGGCTACGCCACTGCGGGTCCAGCTGCATCCATATTGTGTGGACGTGTAGAGCACAAGAGTTCTCAGAGATCGGCATCGGCCACGTGGCCAGAGACAGTGGCACGTCGTAGTAGAGCTCCTTGACTGTTCAGGCCCTTCAGGATGCTATAGTTTCTGGAATTGTTATGTACTGTCAGCTCGGTTGGTAACATGGGTAGGTAAGGCTGAGAGTGTTGTGTTGTCTATGGTTCGTTAGTCAGCAGCTGGCATCATGGCGGACAGCTCGTCAGATAACCTGTGTAACTAATGTATCGCATAATGCACACACAGTGCGTGTAACGGGTACATAAAAGGAATAAACCCCGCGAATAATGTGACGTGTTTATTGGTACAAACATCCTTTACAATGCCGTCGCCCGGGTTCTCGTGTTCGAGACTCGGCGGGGTTCCCAGCGGGAAGGCTGTTTTCTTGCGGGGAAACGTGTCCGGGAGGGCGCCAGGCTAACGCGGTGGTTAGCCACGAGGTGGGTCGTGAGGTCCGAAGGCCCCTGCGTGGTCCACTAGGAACGGCGGCGGTGGTGATGATGTTAGGGATCCCTAATGGCTGCTGCACCACTGGCCCTACACAGCATAGGACTCTGATCCCTAACTGGATTGGTGAGGTTCAAAAATAACGTACACGGTTTTGCACTGTCGTTTACACGTCGTGCACGAAGTGTGCGGAGTGGACGTTTAATTACGTAGTAGTTACACTTGCAATTACATTCACACGATTTCCCTACATAAAGCACACTGTCATTATACACTGGGCGCTCTGACACGCCATCACTAAAGTTACGTCCTCACGCCAGTCGAGGTTGAGGGAGAAAGTTTGATTGGAATCGGCCAATCCCGTAATTTGTGAACGGCGACGCGCGGGCCCACCTGTGTGGACCGCGGCTCGCTATTAAATTAAATAAAGTCTTCGATTAGATGTAGCCAGTGCCTGTGCACTCGGCAGTTAATTGAAAGTCTGGTATGGCGGGAGTCAGCCCGTGCCGTATATTGCACGGCCCCGCGCAATGCGTTGTGCGGGGCGTGTTATGTTTACGCGGCTGAGATAGGCCCTACACCAGAAAAGGACCGGGCGCACACAGGGAGTAATTAAAAAAGGTTTCGAAGTTTGACTATAGTTACCAGAAGGAAGTTCAGTGATGATGTCTCCCCGTGGGACGTGCGTCCGTCCCGGTCCACGAGTCGCTCTGTACTAGCGTCTGGCCCTGGCACCAGGGGAGGGGTGAGCATCCTGTCGCGCCAGTTTCTAAAGTTCCGTTATTCGTAAAAAATTATATTAATAACAAAATGTAAGTGGCTCTAAATTCACACAATAAAACTAAATAATTAATACAATATACATATATGTTTTAGAAATTAGATGTAACAAGTTTATATGAAATAAGTTTGAATAAACAGTCACACTGGAGACTGTTCGTCGCTTGATGACTGCTCCAGTGGCGAATGATAAATGATAATTTGGGGCAGTTTTATTTAAGTTACATATTACGTTACTGAAATCAGGCTGAAGGCCGTAAGGGGAGCACTCATAACTGTATTATTAAAAAACCACACGTGAGTGACCCGGGCACTCCTACGTCGCACTTGTGTTGCACGGGGTTGTTAATTTAAAGTGGCGTATTCTTTAAAGTGTATTGAATTTACCGTGTACGTGACTCGGTTCGTCTTGCCCATGGGGTGGAATCCCTCTGTATTCTGTGGTCTTGCCGATCAAGTTAAGGGCGTTGATTATACCTATGTTTCGCAGCGCTCGCCTGACGGGTGGGCCATGGCTAGGGGCGCGTTCCGTTAGCGGGGTCAGATACTGGCGGTTGCAGGTCGGGCTTTAGGGTGGCCTTCCGACGGACGACGTCAACATGGTGCTGTCTTCTTCCTTGCCTGTTCTACTTTGGAGTCAGGAACTCGTCTTGGTGCACTGCATCCTGCTCACTCGCGGTATATTTGAAGTACAGGTGGTTTACTAATCTCTTTTCCACGGGCAGGGGGCAAGCAAAGTCCACGGAGCCAAGCGGAATACGTGGTAAAAACAAATACGAAAAGTTCGCTGAGAATTAACATATAAAGAACTAAAACACAAATAGAGACGTTTCAAGGGCTGCTGACCTCAATGACATACAAATTATAAACGAAAACTAATAATCCGCGCCGACACTGTGCGATCGGCACCCTATAGGAACACACGAGGCCCGATTTAACTAATGAAATCATGTGAATTAAAAACGTGTACAGGAGAAGCCAAGCACAAATAGTTAAGCGACCGGCGGTGTCTGGCCGAGTTGAGGGAGGCTGGCTATAGAGCAGATGAAAACGGATTCGAAAAGAGTCACACTATTGCTGCGATTCAATATGATGGTAGGAAGATGGAGGCTCTGTGGTGTGCGGAACTGCGGATACAGCCGGCCTCTGCACCGGATGAAGGGCGACTGCTGTGTCCAAAGGGAAGCACATCGCCCGGGGTCACTTTCGCAAGGAAAGCGAATCAGGCCTAAATTTAGACGTAATCGCACAGTTGACGTCGACCCAAGTGCCGACCCAGCTCTCACAGCCCGTTATGCCACGCCAACGCCTTCTCCTGCCCTGTGTTGCGTGTGCGCCGATGTGCAGTGCGACTACGGCAGGGGGGGGGGGAGATTCGCACGCTAGGGGAATTTTAATGTAAAATACATAAGAAACATTCTTATTTGTAAATTGTTTATATTATTATTTGAAGGGTCGTGTTTTCTTTATTGTAAATAGTTCATTATATTGTATGAAATGTTATGTAGAATAAGTTCTCACGTGTTCACCGGGTGCCAAGGCCGTGGCTTCTGCCTGTGACCAATCAGCGTGTTCCACGGGCTCGGGAGGAGGGGTGGGACGCGGGCGCTGGGTCGCGCGAGGCGGGGAGGGAGGCAGTCGGCAGCTGGACTCAGGAGGCGACAGACGTGTCTACGAGAGCTCTCTGAGACGGTGAGGACGGGCGCGGTGTCTCGCTGCAGTTCATGCATTGCCGAGAGGAAGTGATTCCTCTGTCATAGTCGTGTGGTCATTTAGGTGTGTCATCGTGTCATTCTTTCGCGGCGTGCAGTCAGTCACTTCTCTCGCGTGCGTGTTTTCTCCGGTAGTTTACGAGTCGTGGAGTTATTTTGCGGACTGGATTTTCGCCTTCGTTTGCACGGTAATTTTCGGGTCTTGCTCCTCTCGAACGGGACATCACGTATTTTCCCATACAGCAACAGTGCGCGGAACCGGGCTCCGCCCTACAGGATCTGTCACAGGCGGGAACGTGGCAGCCCCTTGTAAAGGGTTTGATTTTCCGTATATAAAGAACCTGGAAACTGTCTTTGAGTGTATCAATTGCTATCCTGGTGACTAAGTCCCTTGGCCACGCGGCCCGAACCCCTCTCTACCGAACACTGAGTAGCCAGCAAAATACCATCATTCAGGGAATAGTCGGCCAGGCGACGACACAGTGAATAAACATTACATTATTAAATCGCTATAAAATCATTAAGTGTATTTTAAAAAGTTGGAAATTACATTCAAACGTAAGAACACAAACATACCATTCGCGGAGTGATTGCTTTGAGATCGATAGTCACATGGGCGGCTATCGACACATGGCGGCGCGCGGCCGTCGACCCACTACACACATGTAATATCATCTATTCCAAGCCACCATAAAATGGTTTTAGAGTAAGAAAATATATTTATGAATTGTAAATACATTTTAATATACTCTTATATCAGCAAAAGCCACTAAAAATTTAAAATAATTACTTAACGAAATCATGAAACAAAATCAATATTTCAATCAGAGATTTTTTTTTTTTTTTTTTTTTTACTTTTCGTGAAATGTTCTTCCAAGTAGGGTATCTTAAAATTTCACATGATGAGAGTAATTCCGTATTCACTACTACTTTTAGTACTACACCATAACCTTTCCCAAGAAACATTTTTTCGCACAAACAACATATTCTACTGGGCTCTGATTGCCGCTTCCCTTAATTGATAAGGACAAAGATAAAATATAGCCATCTATGTTAAGACTTAAGTCATATTATGGTTTGCACACGAACCGTCAAAATTCCTACACGACAATTATAAACCATTCTACTAATATACATAGAGTTTTGCGTTAAGTACACTACTAATTCTTAATTCATATTTATTAATTTTCAATGGAAACCCACTTTTAAGTCAGAGGATGACGTCGTTTGAAAATTTCTAATTATATGGTTATTACATTACATGTTTTCTAAAAATGTTCCCTTAAAATGAAAGACAGTGCATCTTTTTAAAGGCATAATAGCGTATTAAAAAAATGTTCTTGTGTTTTTTTTTTATATTTCGTTCGCAAAGGACCTTAGCAATGGCATACCTTAAAGTCAATACATTGGAAAAATCTCGTAAACAGATTTCGGAAAATAGGTTACCCGCCATTTTTTTTTATTCAATGTTGTGAGACCTAACGCCAAACTCACGCTGTCGCTGTGTAGTTGTAAATTTATTATTAGCTTATGAGTTGGGGGAATGAAAAATAATGGATTTTTTGGAATATAATGATATTTCAGCAGAAGTTAAGGGGTCAATGGTAAGATTCTTATTACAATTAGTTTTGTAGTTTATTTTTAGATAAATATAAACATGTTTCCGGCAGATTAAGTGGATAGTGGTATTTGTAAGAAGTCTGTATGGATATGAAACTGTTACATTGAATAAGCAAAATCCTAGACTACTGATTTTATATTAAAACAAAAAAAAAAGTTTGAAATTGGCAAATTTTTTACCGCTAATATTACTTTAATTATTCCATAAAACAATTCTAACAACCAACCGTTCAACCTACAGTGGTTTTAAAACGTAACTAACCTAACGTTTCAATTATTCATTACTGTTAATGTCTGCAAACTAACATACTAAACCCTTTATTTTTCTTTGTCTAGTACAAGTGTGCATCTCATAAATAACAAATCAAAATCAGTATTTTAATCTAATTCCTGTCATTTTTATAACTTAAATATTAAATGGCAATGCAGTAAAAATTGTGACATCACAGCTTTTGTGTGAATAAAATCCCTGAATTTATTTTTCTAACACTGAAGACATTCCTTTGTTCACCCTGAAAACAGCATTTCTAACTTCCTTCTGGTTTTAGAGAAACTACCATGGTAGATCACATTAGCTGTACAATGATAGGGGCAGCAGCCATTGTGCTTTAGAATTTCAACTTATTCCTATGGCTCTCAATATGCAAGTTTGTGTATTTGGATTTTGTCATGCAGTAGAAGGTAATAAAAATTTTAAAAAATGAGTTCTTACTGTGCATCCAAACTTGTTACTGTAAGGGAAATAAATATTGTAATTATCATAAGGTAGTCTGTGGTAGCCGAGCATGTGTGTTCACTTCGTCCTGCTCTGAGTTTGTCTCCCTCATCTTCTGCCGGTAGAGGCGTGCTGCTCAGTCGGCACCTGACGATTGTGTAGGTTCCCGTATGTGGTTGAACGAGAGGTCACTTCTTACCGTTAAGACTTACAGTTGGAGTGAGAGCAATGATAATCGTACAGAGACACGCTTAAGACTTACTTCAATAGTAGAATGATAATTATTGAGTATTGCGAATTACCTACCCGATAGTCTCAGAATGTCCTGCACTCGGCTCACGCACGCTGTAGGTCTCTATTTCGATGCTAGAGAGGGTGAAAGCATCCGGTGGCCAAAGTTGTAAAGAGCATATCCGTGTGTCAAGGAAATTAATAGCGTGTTTATGGAACCGAACAGACATGGGACTAGTTTTTGATAATATCTCATGACTCTGCAGACTAAGGCAAATCCTTAAACGATAAGTTAAAGGCTCTAGAGATCCGAATTCCACCCACCATGATCGTTGTGTCTTCCCAATCTCATCCCCCGCTCCTTCCCCGTTCCCCTCCTTCCAAAGTTTACTCTGGTGGAGTCGGACATAAGAGAGAAACACCTATCCAAAGTACACCATTGCAAAAACGACTTACTTTACGCAGGCATGTGTTTCATTGCTTTCCTGCTGCTAAAATACAGTTATTATAAGCTAGCATGGAGGGCCATGGGGGCCAGAGGCCTGCAAGCCTGTAGAGCACGGTGCGGTGCCTGCAGTGTCCCGGCCGGCTCAAGCTGACGGACCAGCACGTCATCTTCAAGAACAGCAAGACGGGCAAGGTGGAGCAGATCTCGGCGTCCGACATCGACCTGGTCAACTGGCAGCGTCTCTTCGGGGGCTTCGGCATTCGAGTGTTCCTCAAGAATGGCACGCTGCACCGCTTTGGCGGCATCAAGGAAGGGGTGAGCACCCCTTTGCGATGAGGCCAGGTGGCTACATCCATCGTAGTTCTTGGTTTGTGGTATTTGCTCTTGTAGGAATTGAGACATAGTGGATTGGACTGAACCCCAGTCAGGAATGGGAGTCTCAAATGTACCATTTTTCCATCTCACTGTGTAAATTCAGCAATAATTTTATTGATGCTTTGAAAACCAATACTTTATAATGACAATATTTTATTAGTCTAAATATTATTTCAGAATGGTAGAAATTAGACATATCTGTATTACATATCTTCAGTATCTGTTGATTATAAGGTCAAGGAGAAACTAATATAAGTCATCAGACTTTTGTACTCTTTATGTGATGTTATACACGGTTCCTTGAAATTCCTAAAAATCCAATCAAATTAGGATTAACTCTCACTTTAAAATTTGCAAAAAAAATAAATAATAATAAGTTTTTAATTTTTTTACCTACCTATAGAAATCTGTGTACCTGTAAACAATGCCATGTGCATTTGTTTGCAAATGTGAGTGCAAAGGACTCGTGTGTTTGTTAATGTTATTGGATGTAAAGTATATATATATATTTGATACAAAACACATTTAAACTCACGGCTATTTAAAAATCACACCGCATGAAAACTCGGACGTACATAGTGCTATGAGGTTTCATAACCTCTTACACGCTCCAGCGGTCTGCACTTCCATTAGTATTGGCCACTCGTTTCGGCAAAGAAGCCGTGGTACGCCGAGAGCCGCAGATTGTTGACTGCGCAACTCGTCCCTCAGCCGGGGCTGACGGCGCGGGTGTTGCAGGAGCAGGACAAGATAGCCAAGTTCTTCTCGGCCAACTACAAGCTGGACATGCTGGAGAAGGAGCTGTCCTTGAAGGGCTGGAACTGGGGCACGGCCAAGTTCCTGGGCTCCGTGCTGAGCTTCGACGTGGGCAGCCACACGGGCTTCGAGATCCCCCTGAACCACGTGTCGCACTGCACCACCGGCAAGAACGAGGTCACCCTGGAGTTCCACCAGGTGCGTGCGCGAGGCATCACGTGTGGGCTTTCTCTCGAAGCTCCCGTCCCATCGCATCACCCTTCGCAGTCTCCTGACGTCCGAGACATTTCACCCTCGTGCGTTCATTCATTGTGCTCTGCAATTCTGCTCTTTACCTTCAGGAAGTGTAATAGTTCCCGTAATGAATATACTTATGACAGCTGTTTGTAAACTAGGTTTTCACGGATATGACATAGGTTTGGGAAGGAATGCACCAACCTGTGAAACTGCTGTCACGTAGATTTTTGCCTGGTGTGCCATTGTAGACTTGTGAACCTGATGCTTTAGCTTTCGTGTATACTTCTACGGCTTCATGTAGCTGTTTAACTGTTATCTTGTCTTGTGGGGTTCTCTTTAAGTTCAATAATTGTAGAAAAATGAAATATATTCATGTATATGTTACCCAGAGATTGTTGAAACAGTTTTGTATGTGTTAAACCAGCTGTTGAAACACAGAAAGTCAACTCGTAGGAAGTGGCCATAAAACACAGGCAAAATTTTTAATTGTGATTTATTTGTTACTGGTTACAAAATGCTATGCTTACATATTTGGGACGTGAAAGAAATGCTCTTGGATTAAAAAAAATTAAGGCACGAAAGCCTTTAGCCAGGTTCAACCTTAGTCGTGAAAGGATGAGTGGCGTAATGTAAAGTAATAGCTGATAGGGGAGTCACTTGTAAGTCGTGCTGATGTGTGTGGTGGGTGCTGGCGGAGGGTGCAGGAGAGACGTGGGGGACTGTTGCAGAACGACGAGGCCGCAGTGAACCTGATGGAGATGCGCTTCCACATCCCGTCGTCGGAGCTGGCGGGTGACGTGGACCCAGTGGAGGCCTTCCACCAGCAGGTACGCTCACGTGGCGTGTTACACATCCTACCTACTTTCTTATCAGATAGTTTACCAATTGGATATCCAGGACGTACATGTTTAAATAAACCTCTTAAATAAACTTTATTTTGTTAGGCTATGAATATCATTATTCTTTCGGTTTGGGGTGGACTAGCGTGCCTTGACAACTTTTTTTTTTGCAGGTGATGAAGCAAGCCAGCGTGATCAGCCTATCCGGTGACGCTATTGCCACGTTTAAGGAGATACACTGCCTGACACCGAGGTAAGATTTTCCTTCACGCTATCGAAGCAAAAGAGCTCGTTTCTTTATTTCTTGCATTCTGTTGGTATTGCAAAGGCTGGGACTCCTAACGGTTACCTATTATATTTCATCAGTTAGTGATAGCTGTATTTTCTTCCCCAGATTGTGTTAAACTTGTAGTAGAGTATTCTGTAAGTGACTTGAGTGTGTTTTTGAGGCAAAGAAATGTTTCGTTCCGATAAAAATCTCATGAGCGTCGTCGGTAAATAATTGAGGGGTTGTCAGCACATTCTCATGCTAGCATTGAGGAGGCGTGTGTACGTGTGTGTGTGTTGCAGAGGTCGTTACGACATAAAGGTGTTCATGTCGTTCTTCCAACTTCACGGCAAGACGTTCGACTACAAGATCCCCCTGACGACAGTGCTGCGTCTCTTCATCCTGCCGCACAAGGATGGCCGTCAGACATTCTTCGTGGTAGGCAACTCGTGGTTTTAACCACGCAGCTTGAAAATTTTGTATTGTACTGGAGAGTTAATGTTAGTTTAATGCATAACCAAAAGTCAATGTCTCATTTATTTCCATGGAAATTAGTTTCTCTTATCTTGAGCATATAAGTGTCACAATAATCCCAACCTCGCTTTCCAGACATATATTTCGTATTGTTAATCCTATATCAGTTTGTAGTTTGAAAACTTGGTCAACCGATGCAGTAGAATAAAATCTATAATTAAGTTGTAAGAAAAGTTGTATTTGTGAAAGAAATAAAAATTAATTTTTGTATATTTTTCTAGGGATGGGGCGACCGAACCTTAGATACGACAAATCCATCCAATCCTTGGGATTCAAAGATTCTCAAGATTCAATGTAGGATTGGTATCAAGATTTGTTCATAAATCAAATAATTTTGATTATGTGGCATTGGGGTTATATTTGTACAAGAGAGCTTATGATTTGCATGGTCATGAATTGACATACCAACTTAGAAATTATTTGAAAATATATTGAATGCTTAAAAAACAAAAATTAATTTTTATATCTTCAAAACTTGGAGTAAAAATGTGTCCCTTTTGGTAGATATACCCATTGCTACCATTTAACAAGCGTGAAATACAATAAAATTACTTCTCTCTTTCTCTTTTTTTGTGTGTGTTTATCTATTCCATTTCTGAATGAATCACACGGTACGTTATAGATATGTAACACAAGATATAAATTTTGGTATATTGAATGTAGTATTTTTTCTACTGCAGAACAAATTGATGGTATTGGTAAATTACACAAATGTGATAAGTTACTCTTTTTGCTGAGTGGTAACACAAAAATCAAACATCTTGTATGTTGATATATTTTGTTATTTAGTGAAATAGCAGTATGGCTTTGATAACAAGAGAGACTACCTTTTTTTTATATTCATACCTGACTTTATGCTACTTTTAGGTACAGTAAAACCCCGATTTTGCGAACACGGATTTAACGAAAACAGCGATTTAACGTAAAGGTTTTCAGGAACCATCAAAAAACACCAATTTACGTATTAAAATAATAATATAGATTTCCAAAAAATGAAAGTAAATTGTAATGGAATCTTATTAAAAAATACACTCTGTGGTGTCAGTAATAGAATGGAGGTACTATATATTAATATATGCCTTTGCATCATCTGTCCAAATACGAAAAAAATTAAAAAAATTGTTCAAATTGCTTAAAAACTGGGCGCTGTAACTGAATTGCGTAGGTGCGTGTCATTGCGCGCGCCTGGATAGATAGACTGTCCGCGACACATGACGTCATGAAGGGTTTCTTTGTCCGCATCCCCCTCCCCCTCCTCTATCCCTGGCTCGACTCACCACGTTATCTTCCAATCACGCCCGCATAGTAACAGTGCTAGCCAATAATCACACGTTTCCAAATACTCCCTTTCCCATCCTCCAGGTTTTTTCAACTTGTGGCCACGTCACACCAATACGCCATTATCATTATTCTATAGAGGTGTAAAAGTAACGGAAAAAAGCGAACCCGTATTATTATTTACCCCACGTCGTACTGTACGCGTACGCAATACGACTCGATTCGTTGCTGCAACATAACATAGCATGTTATGCGGTATCAGAAGTAACGAGTAATGTAATGTGATACGATAGTAACGAGTACTAATTTATTGTTATAGTAACGAATAAATCTCATTAGAATGGCTTTTTTTATAATATCTCTTTTAAGATAAGAACAAAAAAAAGTGAAAATACGTGATAATAAAAAACAGAAACATACAAATTTCTAATTTGTAAACAATACTTTCTTACTTTGTTTCTGTTCCAATCTCAAACTTTGTCTACACACACAATACCTTTAATAAACAGTAAAAAAATTTGACAACGATTTTCCAAATTATACTTTACTTAATAAACAAACATCGTTCTTTGTAACGCAAATTATTCGAATATGCGCGCGCATGCGTAAAACATACGAAAAATTTGAGTAACGAGATGCAGCCGTGTGTGACGTTTCGTTACTTGTTACTAGATGGCGCACCCGTTACTCAGTACCGAATACATACGGTTTGCTACAGTTCTATAATTCTAAGTAAGAGCTTTGTGCGGGGTGTTTAGTTTTTGGAATACGTTTTTTATAAGTGCTGCGCAGCTCAGCGAACAAAGAGTCAGCCGGCGGCTACGCCGCGCTGTAACAGCAGCTGACCGCGAGTTCTCCGCGTACGGCGCGCTATTGACGGTAAATTTTTTTTTTTAAATTTTTTACTGTGACGCAATGTGTATGTAGCTCGTATTTTTTATAAACGTGCAGGTTGCGACTGTATTTTAATAAACTTTAACGTATTTCTTACACTTTACATATTTTTAAACTTTTTATTTTTATTTTATGCCTCATTTTTCACGGTTTCTGAAAATCTGTGTGTACGACCGAGGTGTACGTACGAACCGGGGGCCGTACGAGTGAGATCAAAAATGTTGACGATGGAAAGTTGACGAAGTCTGAGATAGCACGGCAGCACAAGATATCAGTGTCGACCCTGTCTACGATATGGAAACCTGGGACGCGATTATGAGTGCGGGGGTCATTAAAAATCGGTAAATCGGATTTAACGAAACATCGATTTAGAGTAAACATTTTCGGTAACCATAGCACTTCGTTAAATCGGGGTTCTACTGTATATTTCAAAGAAATACTACTTACCTATTGTAGCCGTTACCATGGTGTGACAGAAAATTTTTATATAGTTTTTAGTTTCATATTCTATAAAGTTTATATTTATATATCTATCTACATATAGGACACAATTTTGTGGACACAATAACATAACTGCCACTATTTTTAACCAATCACTTCCAAATTGATACATAAAATCTAGTAGTGGAAAATCTGGGTAGAATTTGTTAATGGGCATGTTTTTTTTAAAAAACAAAAATCGCTGCAAATCCCATAACGTGGATAATATCTCATCCGTTTGAATGTATTATAACTTGTAGGAGTAATACTAAAATCTTTTGTCTGAATAAAGTTTTGATACAACCAACCATAACTAAAAGAGGTTAAAAAAACAAGGGTTGGAGGACAAAAAAATTCATACCTATTTACCTTAGTAGACGTACTATAAAATCAGTTCAAATTGTTCATAAAATGTATAAATACTATCAAAACTTTTGTAGAAAAAATATTTTTGATACAGCCAACCATTGTTGCAAGGGGTGGACAAAGAGAGATTAAAATACAGAAAGGAATTAATAATTCCCTTAGTAGGCATACCATCACATTGTTTGTAAATCTTATAATTCATATTGTAAAAAAAAAGTAATCCTTTGAAGTTTGGAATTCAAGGAATTTCCCCCCCCCCCCCCCCCCCCCCCCCCCCCCCCCCCCGAAAGATTGTACCAAAGTGTAAAGATCAGAAAAATTAATTTAATTTGTTTGGTCATGCGTTTCTTATTGAATCACTTTTAAACCACAAATATGTAGTTGCCAATTCATTTTTATTGTTCTGAATGTATCTGTTTTAGACCATTTTATCACAATTTTTTTTTTACCATATAAATGAAACACATGAAATGTTGCCACTAGTTTGTAAAATAAGTAGGGGTGTGCGAATATTCGTAAACACGAATAGTTGCGAATAGTAACTGACGAACTATTCACATTCGTAAGTCGAATAGCAAAATTTAAAATTGCGAATACCGTATGCCCGAATATAAGGCGACCTGCAGTTTCAGGAGGCCAAACAAATGTAAAAATAATTTTGGTAGAAATCAATGTGAAAATTCATTAGACATACATTTTGTGTTGATAAATCCTTTTTGCATTTATGTATACCGCATTTAACTTTCCGTTTCACAGCTACGTATTACTATTTAGTAGTGTGTTAAACGTAACAAAGCAAACAAAGAATGCAGCTTGCCGGAACAAAACAAGTGGCTAGCTGCCATGGTGAAGCACAGCATACGGCCATGAATAACTTCGGTGACGTGACCGCGAATATTTTTCCATATTACTCTCTGACAGAGAGTATCTGTCCTATGAATTTTAAAGAATAATCTAAGATAATTATGTTGTTTGAGAGTTTTTTACATAAATAAAGAGTGGATTACTGTGAAATTATTAAAATAGCTTTTGAAGCAACGTACCAAATTCCTGTAAATATGGCGTCTTCGTGCGTGTTCGTCAATGTTCGTTTTACAACAAAGAAATATTGTGGAAAGACAGTTGGCAGCCATGAATTTCCAAACATTACTTCCGAAATGTTTTGTAAACGTAAACAATCGTTCTGAAAATAGCTGTGATATTTTAGTACAAATTTTCCGTTAAAAATCTGAAATTAAATTAACGTAAATGTTAACACGCGATTGTACACAAAGTACAAATATGATATGTGTAATAAAATGTTTCCATTTTGAGATGCTTCAACATTCACATTTTTACTTAAGAACAAATATTTTAATTTTCAACGTTAAACAATTGTGAATTTCTGCAATATTGGGTGGATTTATCGTTTTCCCCCGTGTGAGCTAACGAAGTTTTTGTTAATATAAAAATCGTGAACATTTTGTTTAAAAATGTTTCTACTGTAGCTTTTAGCTTGGAACTAATGTTTGTGGTGCTGACGTCTTGGGTGCGAAAATAAGGCGACTTCCAATTTTCTCATTTCTCGTTTATGTAAAAATGGTCGCCTTATATTCGGACCAATATTTGCATCAAATATAAAATAGATAACAATTATTAAATATTATTATATATGAAATAAAAATTCATGTCCTCAATAACTCTTAAAAATACTAAGTGAACTTTTTTTTGTGGTTTCATTCACAGAAAATATCTTGTATAAACTAAATATATAAAAACCCGCCATTGTTCAGTGTAGTAACATAAAAAAAATATATATATATTACAACTATTCGACTTCGAAACTATTCGCATTCTATTCGAAAATTGTACTATTCGATTCGAAATTATTCGACCATCAAAATCCACTATTCGCACACCCCTAAAAATAAGCATTACAAAACAGCATTTATAAAAATAAAAGCACGGAAATGTTCTGTTTTAAGAAGGAAATCGGGGTAAGAATAAAGCCATGGAATCTTGTCCGTGGTGATGGCGGAAGCCCGGTGGGTTCGGACTGCGAGGGTGAGGCCTGGCGTGCGGAGGGCGAAGGTGAATGGCGTGCTTGCAGGTAAGCCTGGACCCGCCCATCAAGCAGGGGCAGACCCGCTACCACTTCCTGGTGTTCCTGTTCGGGCTGGACGAGGAGGTGACCGTGGAGCTGCCCTTCTCGGAGTGAGTCCCCCCCTCCTAGTAGCGTGCTAAACATTCCTCAGCAACTGTCGTGATTGAAGTTGTAGCCGTGTCCTTGGCGAATAATTCACAGACGTTTCGGTTGACATTGCAGTCGCCATCGTCAGGCACCTACTGGCGACCGACTGCAATGTCGACCGAAACGTCAGTGAATTATTTGCCAAGGACACGGCTACAACCATCATCAGGGAGCAGTTAGTAGGTAACTGCTCCCTGATGATGGCGACTGCAGTGTCGATCGAAACGTCGGTGAATTATTCGACAAGGACACTGCTACAACCATCATCAGGGAGCAGTTAGTAGGTAACTGCTCCCTGATGATGGCGACTGCAATATCGACCGAAACGTCGGTGAATCATTCGCCAAGGACACGGCTACAACCCAGAAGCCAAGCTACTTCAGACAATGGCCGTGAAAGCCTGCGAACGTTATTAACTGTTTGGGAATTTTGTTGCACTTGAAATAATGCAGTGTAGCATTTTGCTAATTAATTTTTTATCATCTAAAACTGGATACAATTATATCTTGTCTTTCTGCTAAGAATTATAATTTTTTAATGCTTGCAGACTAAATATGAAGAAAACGTTAAAATATGCAGTAGTTTATTTACTGAAGTGGGTTTGTGCTCGCAGGGAGGAGCTGAAAGAGAAGTACGAGGGGAAGCTGAAGAAGGAGATGTCTGGACCGACCTTCGAAGTGATGGGCCAGGTCATGAAGGCAGTCATCAATAGGAAGATCACCGTTCCTGGTGGCTTTGTGGGGTGAGTTATGACTTCTCTGACAACTCTAATGAGGTGGTTAGCAGATACAGTGTTGGTAGTATCCACACTCTTATGGCTTTGATTGATACACCTGGATCATAAATTAACAACTAACATATCTGAATATTTTGCTATATCTTGGGGTTTTACATTGCTTCTTCCAGTTTGGTTACAGAACTACCTCCTTTGCACGTAGTGAACATGGTAAAGGATTGAGGCCTTACAGGTGGACGTTGTTGTGTACTGTACTGTAATTTGTTGCTTGCGTGTGTGGTGCAGGAATTCCGGCACTCCGGCAGTGGGCTGCTCCTACAAGGCAGCTGCCGGCTTCCTCTATCCTCTGGAGCGAGGCTTCATTTACGTGCACAAGCCGCCCATTCACATCCGCTTCGACGAGATCACCAGCGTCAACTTTGCCCGCAGCGGCGGCGGCACCAGGTGAGGGGCTTCGTCGGTGCAGAGCGGGGGTGGCGGCGAACTGTCGACCGCGCCGGTCACGCTCGTCTCGTTCCAGGTCGTTCGACTTCGAGGTGGAAACAAAGTCGGGAGTGGTGCACACGTTCAGCAGCATCGATAAGGGGGAGTACAGCAAGCTGTTCGACTTCATCACCGCCAAGAAGCTGCGTGTGAAGAACCGTGGAAAGTCTGTGAGTACCATCTGGCTACGCCTGTTGTATTTGTAAACCATTCTTATCGGTTTCATGAATTACTTTTTTAGCTCAATTTTATGATACTGGGTTGTATTTATAGGTCCACACATTTGTACACTGAGCTCTAGGCTTGAAATGTTCCTGACGTGTGTCGCAGGACAAGCCGTCCTACAAGGACGACTTCAGGAACTCTGACGAGGACGAGCCAGACGCGTACCTGGCGCGTGTCAAGGCGGAGGCGGAGGAGCGCGACGAAGGAGGGGAGGAAGGGGAGAGCGATGAGTCCACGGATGAGGATTTCAAACCGGATCAGCAGGAGAGCGACGTGGCAGAGGAGTGAGTGCCCCTCCGGCGGTTGTGTGCCCGTGCATCGCAGCCTGCGGGAGTGCTCGGTCCGTGTGATGCTCACACGCTGAAGTGCTACCAGCTTGTCAGTTCATGAGTCTTCGCCATCTTGCCGTACCGATATAATATGCCATTTTTTTTTTTCTCTATATACCACAGCACCTTGTTTTGTTCTAGTTTAACTATGAGGTCATATATCTGCAGTTACTTGCATCAAATAACCTCACATTTCCTCTTGGCAGTGAAATTCTGGGGCCTGTTAATACCAAAATTCAGCAACGAAAATAAAATTGGAAATACGTACTTTATTAATGCTTTGTCCTAACAGTAATATTTCTATAAAAATAAAATTTAGAAGTTTTAGCAAAAGATTTTGAATATTCTAGTTGCCAAGGTTCTGGGTCACTTTATTTGCTAATTTTTCATGCTCACGTGACAAGAAGCGTTGTTCAAACTCAACTCCCCGGCATCACACATTGATGAGCTCAAATGGACATTTGCACAATCGTGACCCTCGACACGAGTTTCACGCATCTTCCTTTGAAAATATTTATATTATTCATCTGAATTTTTCATCAAACAAACTGGGTTCCCTCAACCAAAGATTGGGAATGAAAGTCCATTTAGTCATACAAAGCTGTGACAGTGTTGAATGAAAGGTTAATTTTTTTTTATTGGATAAAATATTTTTGACTCCATTTTGCCTGTAAAAGAATTATTTTTATGTAAAACTTATATATATGAACCAACTTCAATTCTAATATATAATAAATAATAGAATATATTAAATGTAAGACCACTCGCAACTCCAAATGATGTTAAAAAAAATATCTATAAAAACAGCAAAACTAACAGTAATAACATTATTTACTTATCATTTTAATCTTGTGAAAAGTATATAATTTTTAATTTTTTGTTCTCTTCAGATAATAAAATTTATCAGCAAAATGTTATACTGCATTATTTCAAATGCAACAAAATTCCCAAGAGTTGTCTCTAATTGAAGTGTGTTGCGATGTGTGTTGCAGATACGACAGTAATCCCACCCCAACAGACTCCGACGAGGGCTCTGATAATTCGGGTGGTGGAGGAGAGGGAGAGAAGAAAAAGGTGGAGAAGAAAGAGAAGAAGCCTAAGAAAACAAAGACAGTTGTGAGTGGTTGTCAGTTTCACAGTGAATTAGATGCTTGTTGTGTAGTTATAACTGTTTTCCTTTCCCTTGCGAGAGTAGTTAAAAATTTAATTTAAAAATGTCTCCATCACAATATTACGAACATTTCTTTGCAGTTTGAGCGGTTGGTATATTCTTTTGTTTGTAGTGGCACCCATGCTCTAAATAAAGGACATTATTGTTGTTATCTAACTAATATATTTATTTACAATGTATTATACTCAAAAAGGTTATTAAAACACAGGATGTTTTATAGTTTGATATGTGGCTGGCACAAGTAGCTAAGAAATGAAGGTCAAATTATGTAATAGTACGAAAAATGAAAAGGGTGACAGTGAACTTTTAGGTTATGACAGACACTTATTTTTCAGTAATATCGGCCGAAAATTAGTAAGAGTATCGTTAATCTGTAGCAACGCCAATTAAACTAAATATTGGCAAAATCTGCTTCTGTCAATTCATATTGGCACAGCTCTTTAATTTATTATTAATAACACTTGTTACATGTACAAATTTGCTTATACATAAATATTAAATTCCAGTGTTTATTATTTTAGAAATTGCTGTCACTGAACTAGATTTAAAGAAGTGCAATAATTTAGTTTGGTTCATCCGGCAAGAAAATCGTATTGCATCAAAGGAAAAACCATAGTAATTCAACTATATTTCCAGTTAAATGACTGATGAATGATATTATCTTTCATAACCAAGCAAACGCTTTTTTCATTAATCAAACCCTTGTTTAGGTTCTAATTGAAGAATCAACAAGAGACGGGGTGAATTGGCCCGTTACGCTGATAAATAAAACACTGTCCAGTATAAAATCTTGATTAATTGTGCTGATTGTTCGTACCTTAAAGCAGTAGTAAAAACTGAGCCATCTCGCGCCTGTGAATGACATCCGGCGGTGTGACCGTGCAGATGTGTGTGTAGTTCACGGGGTCGTGCGCCGTGTTTCAGTCGGAGAAGCCGAGGAAGAAGCGCGCGAAGAAGGACAAGGACGAGAACAGGCCGAAGCGCGCGCCGAGCGCGTACATGCTGTGGCTGAACGCCACCAGGGAGTCCATCAAGGCGGACAACCCGGGCATCTCCGTGACGGAGATCGCCAAGAAGGGTGGCGAGCTGTGGCGGGAGCTCAAGGACAAGTCGGTGAGCGCGTCGGCCGAGAGTCGTGGTCGTGAGGCCAGGCCACGCCCAACACACGAGTAGCAGCGCTTATTGTGAGGCACGGTGTGCGATGGTTCCATCTCTTCTTCCCGTGTGGCTTGTGTTAAGCATGAGCATCGAGTCTTCTCACGTTATTAGTATCTGTGTTGTTAGTTATTGTGCAAGTACAAAATTATTGTCGTCTTGAGCTTAAAATATGTAATAATGTATCCCACACCATGGAACACACTCCATTAGCTCTGCTGCTCTAAACAAGTAGCAACCAGATATTCACGTTCATTGGCCATCAGCAGGTGCTAACAAAGAGAGGTGTTCAGTGTTAGGTGCTGTCAGAATCAGTATTCACTATGTGTTCTGATTAAATTAGAAAAAGTAAAAAAAAACTGTTAAAAGCCTTAAATGTTGGGTGATTATTTTTTTCTTCAATATAAACTTACATTTCTATTAAAGTAAATGTAATGGGTTATACATTGCAGTTAGCAGAGTTTTTTTTATGTAAAGAAAAAATGTGTTTTGTGGGCATTTTTCTTTGAAAAACGTTTCGTATTTAAACAATAAATACGTACTTTAAACCGCAGAAAACTAATATTTCATCACACACCAATGAAAGTAAAGTTTTTCTTGAGTTAAATTTATTTAATGTTACATGTCTCAATTTGTTTTTAGCTTTTCCTTATAACCACACGCTACTTGAAGTACACAAGTCTTGTTGGCCAGTAATCATAAGACTCTCTGTGCATTGCTACGAGTATTTAATTTGTGTGTTGTGTGTGAAAGTGCCGGATCAAGGGAATGTTTGCCCGTGGTTGCAGGAGTGGGAAGCGAAAGCAGCCAAGGCCAAGGAAGAGTACACGGAAGCGATGAAAGAGTACAAGGCGTCCGGCGGGGGCGCGGCAGACCCTGCCAAGAAGAAGGAGGCGAAGAAGGAGCCGAAGGAGGCAAAGAGGAAGGAGTCCTCTGCGGCCAAGTCGTCGTCGTCTCCGCAGAAGAACGTGAAGAGCAAGGAGTACATCAGCGACGACGACTCGTCGAGCGACGACGAGGCGGCCAAGAAGAAACCGACAAAGCCGGTGAGTGGAGCGCGCTGGCTGTGACCCCCCTGTGCAGGCCTGCGGTGCAGTGGTCACAGCGAAACTGTTCACTTGTAGACATTTTTTAAGTGACTTAACTTCTAATACCTTAAATAATATATTTCTTACAGGGTTTTGCTTGATAAGCTGTCAGTCCAATTTTAATATTTTTGAAAGAAATTTCTTAATTTATTGCTGTGTCTGAAGTAGCTTGTAGCATAAAATTTTTATCATTGAACATTTTTCTTCTTATGCCTATGTGCATAAAACTTGAGAGTTCTGATTTGTGTCCCAAAATATAACAAAATGTACTTTGACAACTTATTGTGCTAACAACGTGCATTTTTTTTTTTATTATTTCATGAAAGTCATTTGAGAATTCTGCAAATAAATAGTGTTTCATGTACGGTAACTCAGAACCTTACAGTACTTTGCTAATCTTGGTAAGGTAGATTTAGAATGAATTAGTTCTGTATTATAAATCAATGCTAGGAAACTACAGTCACACCTCATTAATACAAATCCTCTTAGTACGAAATTCCCATTTATGCGAAATACTATTACAGTTCTGTAATATGAAGTATGCTTTCGTATGTTATTCAGTACCCTCTTTTATCGCATAATGGTCGCATGCGCGTAATCGTCGCATACTGTTTTTTGGTCCCGCTATTCGATTCCGAGCGCTTCGTGTGGGTATTTTTCCCGTATAAAACGATGTATTTAAAAAAAAATCTAATATATATTCGGACATTACCACTTACTTATTTAATTAACGGAAATACGAAGTTGACGTGTAAATTATCTTTTAAAGACTTTATAAACGTTATAACCTTCATCTGTTCATCAGCGTCGCCGCGGTGTATCCCGTACAAAACTGTAGCCACCGCTCGTTGCAATCATTAATGTTTGGTTATGTTGCTTTACGTATAGAGCGCACGCACGTAGCCGAATATCGATATCTCACGGAGTGCATGCGACGCGCACTCTCTATCAGGTGCTGAGTTAACTACATTTGATAGCCCACATTCTTTTGTGTTGTGTACTACAGTAGTTATGCGTTCTTTCGGCTTGCATTTGGATCACAGATGTTTTTCTATTTAAAGTTGCATAAAGGTTTTTGTTGGATGACTTATTAATTTAAATTGTTTGGCGTGCTCTTTTCTATGTTCCTTTTTAAATAAACGTACTTTCTATGAATGGGTTTTGTTTTCATGAAAAACTTTATCTAACAAAAAAAAATTTTTACGCATAATCGTCGCACCTCTACTTTTCAAACTTGATTTTAGAATAAAATGTGCGACAATTATGCGAGAAAACATGGTACTTTTAATATAAGATATGGTTAATGTGAAATTGGAAGTTAGTTTGATCCCTCAAGTTGCTGTGTACATGTATAAGTAAATGGTTGTCAAGAATTTCACTGCCCAAGTACAAAAAATAATCCTATTTTCATCACCAACAAGTAAACAAATGTTTCTCCAAAGATAGATGTATGTTTGTTTCCTACAGCGCAAATGGTTGAAAAACAAGAAAAAATGTAACCAGTGGCAATGTTAGTAACTAAACTAGAAAAGACACCATTTTGTAAACTGAAAAAAAAAACCCTCTCTATAAATTAATAAAATTATGTATTCATCAGAAGTGCACATACGAAGAAGTTTAGATAATCTAAGTTCTATAAGTTCTAGAATTTTCTTTTGTTTGGACGTTTGCCGTAACATGAATTTAGTGTTTTTTTGTATTATGAAATGACTGCAAAACACAATGATCTTAAATTGCAAGTTAAACATAAAATTACCAAAGAAGTTGAAAAAACTGCAATCGCTAGAGACAAACATCTTGCTATCATCCTTGTCAACAAAACAAAAAAAATCATGTAAAAATTGAATCTACTTTTGAGAATTCTTGCATGGTCCAAAACTTGAAGAAATGAAAGTTATCTTGTAGTATCAAGAAGTGCATGCAGCAAACTTGACAATTTCTGGACCTATGATGCAGAAAATGGCATTAAGGTTAGGGATTTTGGACTCTTTTTTTCAGTTCAGCAGTGGTTGGCTACAACGGTTTAGGGATCGCAACACTCTTGTCAAAACTACAAGTGGGAGTTGGCAGCTGTAGATACAACCAAAGTTAAAGATTGGTTACAGTCTGTTCAGCTATCAGTGTACATAATTTTCTTATGTTTATAATAATGATAGGCATTAGAACTTACCTCGGTTTTTTTTGTTGAGATGATTTCCCAATAGTTTGGTTAATACAAACCTTGCTTAAATTACAAAGTGCTAAAATTATGGTCCCTTCAGGTTTGTAATAACGAGGTTTGACTGCAAACATCCATTGATGTACATACACATGTTTGACCTTAAATAAAAGGCCTAAGATGTTGTGAACAGTTTTTTTTAAAACAATAACTACAATGCTTTAGTGTAAATATTGTGCTGTGAATACGTAGTTATTTCTACCTGTTTGGCAGTAATAAACAGCACTCCAAAGCCACTGTGGTTAGACGGGTGTGTGTTGTGTGTGCGTGGGGATAATGTCATGTGGGTATGTTACGTTCCAGGCTGCAGAGGAGAAGAAGACGGTGAAGACAGAGCCGGCGGTTAAGAAGGAGAAAGGATCTAGTGCAGAAGAAGAGGAGGAGGAGATCGCCAGCACTCCGGCGTCGAGCGATGCCGAAGAATCTGGTTCAGCGTCCGGCGACGACTAGGCAGCGCTCAGGTGCCGGCCTGCTTACGCTCGACTCTCCGATTCATTGGCCAAGCCATCGGAAAAGACTGGAGAACTTAATTTTTTTTATTTATATTTACTTAAAAATAAACATATTTGTTGATGCTTCTGTGGTGCATTGAAGAGTGGTAATTTACGTAAAATCTCATCTGAACCCGTTATTTATATGAGGTAACATTCCACTTATTTGCCCTCAAGCTCAAACTTTTTTCCTTCAAAGTAATGTTTGTATAGTTTCATAAAATAAAGCATTAAACTGTGAATGTGGCTTTTGAGAGTTGTATGAAAATGTTTGATATAAAACTAACATAATTTTAATTAATGGTTTCTCCTACTGGTGTTTACTAACTTGTCACTTTTTTTTATTAACAATAAGAACCATCACTGCCATCAACTCCTGTGTAATCACTATGCCAGTGTGAATATTCAATACTAACATCACAAAATAATGAATATTCCTGTATTTTAAATTGCGTACCTCATACTTCACAATCAAAAACATGAACAATAAGCAACATTTTAAACATGCAACAAGTATTCAAAGATTTTTCATTACTGTCTCGCTAAACAGTAATGGAGAAATTGCATGAATGATTTAAAAGATTGCATATTTGTGACATTGGAAAATCAAAAACAGTATATTAGTGGTATTTGTTTTGTCACACGTACCAATAGTGAGAATATAAACATCAACGACCATGGACTACAACACCACAAAACACTGACACTCCATTGTGATGGCCATTAAAAGAAGTGAACGCCATAGTTTCAATGGCGTATAAATCAATAGTTACAAACTTGCTGTATGTATGTGATGTATGTGATGAAACCGATGTTACGACTCAGAAAAAAAATGAAAGAAACAACGGAGAATAATGGTTTTGGATATCTGATGAAATTAAAAGAAATTTTGTTAGTAATAAGGTGGGAAAAAAATACGGTTCACCTGGTTGTGATTAACAATGAAAGCATGTGTTTACGGTTCGAATATGTAAGTATGAGCTCATTTAATCTCTAATTTGGGAATACTGCATTTAAAAAAAAAGATTCACAGTGTTTTGTAAACTGGATTGGATTTCACTGTATTTTGCGGTTCACAAAAGTTTTCTGAGTCAATGTGTAGAGTATGTAGTTGGTTCCTGAAAAATAAGGTGAGTAGGAACTGAAATGTAAGGTGTGTAGGTTGGTTGGGTTATGTTAGCTGCATAATTTAAAAAAGAAAAAAAAAATTCTTTCATAATTTAAATATTTAACTAAAATTTTACATAGTTTCATAGTTATTGTAGCTGACTTAACCTAATCCCAGGTCTTATAAATCAATTAACGTTGGCTGCACGCACGAAAAAGCATGAACATTGTCACGTTCCACCTGAGCCGAGCGTGCAAGAACCGGCCGACCACCGTGCGAGAAAATCTTTGATTATATCAAACAGGTTGAGGCGGCTTTTTTAACTAATTGTTCGTGATTATATTTGAAAAATTATTTTAATTAAATTTGCAAAAACTGTAAATATTTGAAAATTAAAAAAATATGCAATTTTCATCAATGTTTTCTTGTGGCATTATCAGTTCTCACGTAAAATTATCGTCCGTAAACTGACTTTACAGACAACCCCCTTTTTTTTCTCTTATTTATTTATTTATAAATTGTGACATGCACACCAACACTCTGAGGAGAGATTACAGGGGTGTGCACGATACAAAAAAAAACACACACACAATACATAAGAGAGACAACAGACAAAGGACACAAAACAAAACAAACAAAAAAATAATAATAAATATTAATAAATTCAAAAATACAGAAAATTAGTGGATTAAGAATACACATTACTTTTTTGTGCTCATCAGCTTCATTCCACCAAGACTCAGTTTTAAGTAACAAAGTTATGCTCAAAAAGGTGCAAGATGACAATCACCAATATTGTATTGGGCTTTAAGTCTTGTACAAGTGACAGGGGGCTCTAAATTAATGAATGATAGCCATTCCAAGGGTAAGAAATGAAAAATCATTCTTTGGCACATGACCAAGACACCTCAGTGAACATTCTCTCATTGCGTCTAAAAAATTTTGTATGATAAACATCTTTGATTTCCTTAAAGTAAATACGTATTTAATCTTTTAGTCACAATTAAGTTATTATAAACTTTGAAAGTCGGTTTTCATTTGAACCAACTGTTTCATCAGACTTGGAACGTGTGTATCAAAATATGGAATCAAGAATGTTCTGTATACAATACAGCAGTGGCGAAGGGTGAATTTCAAAGTGGGGGAACCAAGTATGTTCACTGTCACCCCCTATTATGGTGGGGGGGTCCGGGGGTCCTCCCCCGGAAAAATTTGATTTTAAGGTGCAAATTGGTGCTATTTAAGCGGTTTAACGTATCTCTTTTGTAGGAAATTTTATGCTCTTTAATTTTGTATCAAAATGTTTTTTTTTTTTGTTAAAACCCATAGTTTGGAAAATACTTAAGCAAAAGCTATGAATTGTACCTTTAAACAGCCATCCCACCTCTCGTTCACCACCGACCAATGGGTCTATTAGTATGTTTTCATCTATTTTTCTTTTGTTGCCTCGACTAATAAGGCGGCTTTCGCAGCAAAACAATTTTAAGTGTCGATGAAAGCTAGGCCTAAGAGTTTCTCTTCAAAATGTTAAGTCAACATTTCCTATATTATAATAAAATTAAAAAGCTGGTATGACTAAAACTTGAGCAATCGTCGTTACACGAAGCAAGATATTTTAATCAGTGAAACAGTGAAAGATACGCTCGGAAACACATCACCAGCATACCTATATCAAAATTCACGAAATTATGATTTTGGTAGTCACTTTCAAGCATGAGCATGTATGGTCATTTTGTTAGGCTATTTCGCTTATTAGATTTGAAGTGTCTTTTGCAATGCACACCGCTTGATTTAGCATTTGTTACCATACACGATATGTCTGTGGGTCTACCTTGCAAAATTAAAACTCGTTTTTGTTCGAAACTTTTAGCACCAAAAGATGAAACAAGTAAATTTTCTAGAGCTGTAGCAAACCGTATGTACTCGGTACTGAGTAACGGGTGCGCCATCTAGTACCGAGTAACGAAACATTACACACGACTGCATCTCGTTACTCGCAGTTTTCGTATGTTTTACGCATGCGCGCGCATATTCGATGAATTTACGTTACAAAGAACGACGTTTGTTTATTAAGTAAAGTATAATTTGGAAATTCGTCGTTCAAGTTTTTTTACTGTTTATTAAAGGTATTGTGTGTGTAGACAAAGTTTGAGATTGGAACAAAAACAACATAAGAAAGTATTTTTTACAAATGAGAAATATGTATGTTTTTGTTTTTTAGTATCGCGTATTTTCACGTTTTTTTTTGTTCTTATCTTAAAAGAGATAATATAATAAAGCCGCTCTAATGAGATTTAATTGTTTCTTGGCTAACAAAAACTGTTAATTATCAAATATTGTTAATTGTATATAATCTATTTATTATTATTTACGCGACGTCATCCTGTACGCGTACGCAATACGACTCGATTCGTTGCTGCAACATAACATAGCATGTTATGCGGTATCAGAAGTAACGAGTTACGTAACAATACGATAGTAACGAGTACTAATTGATATACTAGTAACGAATACATACGGATACGCTTTTTTCATTACTTTTACACCTCTAAAATGTTCTACCACGCAGTCACAAGCGCGTCTGTTTCCTGCCGCTCCCTCCCCTACTGCGACAGCCTCGTCCCACCGCACTCCCCTTAAAATCCCCTCCATGGCCAGGGCCCGCAGAATAGACTGTTGGTTCCCTTGGCCAAGCCTACCGCAATGAGCGAGTTCAACAATGCTGTAGCTATGTGGCCACTTTTGAATTTGACGAAACTCTTCACCAAAAACTTGTGACGTAATTAAGTATTATAAAGTACGTATTCTTAATGTAGTAAATCTGCTTTCAGGCTGTCAGGCGAGTTATTTTACGCAACGCGAAGCACACAATTTCTCTAGAGAATACGCCATGCGTCACGCGATGGAACCAGCCGTCTGGCTTGGTTCCCCAGGTCGGAAGCCGAAGCCGAGTGCTCACGGAAACACCCGAAGGCGAAGGCGGAGAGGAGTCGGCCACCAATGAAGGCGCAGAAAGCAATTGTATCCCTGGGGGGGGGGGGGGATGTGGGAGCAGGGAAGGCAGAGAGAGAAAGAGAGGCGTGAGAGAGATGAAGCGATAGCTGAAGTTCAACGCGCGAACGCGCCCACACAAAGTGTGAGGGCGAGCTGTTCAAAAAATACGAGTTGAATTATTTCCGACAGTAGACAAGTAGTAATATATTTATTTTATTTATTTGTCAGCAGTAGGGAACCAATGGTTCCCTTGGTTCCATGGAATATTCGCCCCTGCAATACAGGTAAGCAACAAGTGTTCTATCATACACGTGTAAAATCCTGATGGTTTAATTTCAGTGAACAAAAAATTATGTCTTGAGTAATTTGTTGCAATTTGACAGTTATGGTGAGGCAGAATGTGTACCTAGCCACTTGCTTCTCTTATGGTCTTCACGAGCTTGTATTGTCTCTCTTCCTTTAGTTATGAATCCAATTCCATGTATCCGGCACAGTTGCTAACTTGATTGCAATGGCCTCTATTTTACTCTTTTTCTGATCCACCATTCATATCTATGCTGCTTGTATTGCAGTAAGAAATAAGAGCCAATGCCTTATACTAAAGGTACCTACAAAGTCTTGCACTTTGTGGTAGTATGTCTTCTGTGTGACAATGGATCTACAAGCCAGTTTTCAAAGGAATATCACTGAAGAATCCTGTTCCTGGAAATTATGGAACATGATTTCGCTGGAAATCTGGTAAGTTCAGTCTCAGAATTATATTTTGTTTGTATGTTTCACTTTAGATTTGTGGCCACTAAACATAGGCATATTTTCCTGCGGAAAATTAAGTTACAGCCGTCAAACAAGAAGCATATCACCTTCATGTTAAGAAGTAATGAGAACTTAAAAATAAATAGTACTTAATTACATTAATATTTCTGCCTCATGTCTACACAGAATGCTAATTAAGTGGTTCTGTGCCATGTTCTGATTGCTGATGCAATTATCATTTTCCCGTGCTGTGGGTGTAATACAGCCCATAGCAGTTCATAACTATGTACTGCAAGTAAATATGTATAATGTAATTTGGGGCCTGGAACAATACAACTACTCCGGCAGGCCTGAACTTTTGAGTTAATGTTAAATGGGACATTTTTAACCAGTACATATGTGCATACAATTAACATATTTAAAACAAACCTACTTAAGAATCAATCAGTGGCGGATCCAGGATTTTGGTTTGGGAGGGGCTTGACCCTGCTAGGGCTAGGCTTTATCAAGGCAAACACTAAAACAATAGTGGACCCAGATGCTTTTGGAGGGGGCTTGAGCCCCTTAGCCCCCCTTCTGGATCCGCTACTGACAATCCTTCAAAAATGATTTTGCATTTTACCTACTAATCCCATACGGTGGATACAGTCAAATGGTCTTAAGTGATACATAGGCTCTTACAGTCGTGAAACTAATATAGTTATGATTTTAAAACTGTTTTTAATTATTTTTTTCACAACCGCTGATTAAAAGGTCTAGTCGATAGCTATGAGAATGACGTTAATACCGTGTGTACTACAGTACACACAAAAGCTATCCCGCGTCATTCATAAGTTTCATTCAAGGTTTTTCATTCAAAGTGTGTAATAAGTTCCAGTAAGTTTGTCTATAAATAGCTTTACAGATGTTTCAGGAACATAAAAAACATCACTTGCGATGTTATATTATTAATTAAATATGTAAATATCTCGTGTTTGGTAATTATTTCTTCACGCCGCCGTTATTTTACTTTTGCTTTGTGTAGTTGGCGAAAGTGAGCAAGCTGCCTCGAAGGATTTTTTTTTTTTTCCTCCACTGTACTGAAGTCGCTCGCTCCTTGTTCCTGTACAAGTGCTAGGTTTGTGAAAGTGAAGTGAGTCAGTAGTCTTTTTGAAGCTGACGGACTGTTTGTACAAATAATCGAGCAGTGGTAAAGTGCGCTTTTTCGTTGGGACATGAAACATGTCGTCCCTCTCCCTACCGAGAGTTCTGCATCAGCGCAAAACGAGCCTTGAGCTGGAGAGGGAACAGTTCGAGAAAGGGCAAGTAAGTTTCAACACAGCCTACCGTTTTGTATCGTTTACTTTTGACTCATGTATGTATTCCGTTCGTGGTTTCTATATTTCAACAGTATTTACCAAGTGTTTGCGTTATTTGGTTCAGTGCACTCCTAACCTTTTCGTATGTTTATATTGTACGATTTTTTTTATCAAATTGACATTGAGTCAGCTTCATAATTGGTTATTTTAATTCTCTCTGCGTTAATTTGAAGAACATTTATAAGCAAAGTGTCGTCACCTTGGCTGTAGTCTCCAGACGGTCTTGTTCGGTGCGATTATGTTATGTGCAAACGTAATGTTTATGTACATTAGACTGATTCAGATTTTTATTTCATAATAACAATCGTAATTATAGCTGTACAATGATTTTTTTTTCCTTTGTGAACACACCTTAATGTAACTTCGGCAGTGACCAGGTTATTTAAGTAAATTAAAGTTCTCAAATATTGGTGGCCGCGGCTTTGTTCGCGTTGACGTAAACTGTTGCTTTTCGGAGTCAATGCGTCTAGAGAGCCGTGCGTGAATCCAGGCTGCATTTCTCTGGAATAAGTGGACGTGTATATTTAACAGTTGGTGAACGTTATGGCAATCTGTAGTAGCTTATTCTGTCACATTTTTACGTAAATGTTCTGTAATTCCTTATTGGACTGTACATGTATGACATACTCGTTGTGAAGGGGGGGGGGGGGGAGTATTTGTGAAGTTTTTCTCGTGGTCTTCTAATTGAGGTTACTGCAAAACAATTTTACTTGCTGTATTTATGTATTTAATTTTAAATAAAGGCATGGGATTGGTTCTGTCGGCGCACCAAGAAAAGAAAAGGGGGGTCGGGCAGGATTGTTTGAAATAGCCGGAAGTCAACCCGCCATGCCTAAAGGCGCTCTAATCGACACTTCCTGTTTCGGGTGTCGCACCCTCCAGCCGTGGCGTTACTGCGCGTGTCATTGGCACTTGAAAATGTAGCCAGGGGGGCAGGCAGTCCGTGTCTTGTTTAGGCATATCCTGTCTAGTGCAGTGCTGAACCGTACCAAATTAGCTGCCGCGCACACTTAATTACTACATAATTGCCACAAATACGCACTATTTGATTCTTTGCATTACAAGGATTCCTTGCTTACATACATACATATAAGTCATAGTATGTTTGATTTGATCGGCTGTCTGTATGTCGCAAGAATTGGACCACGAAAAAATTTAACTTATAGTTTTTAGTGAGTCCATTTCACACTTTCAAGAAGTCTACTAAACATCCGTGGTTTATACCCCGGGTCGAGTATCTCTTCCCCCTCCTCCTCTACTAACCAGTCACAGCCACATTAATTGAAATGTGAGTAGTGTACCGTGCTGCGGGAGTGTAGCGTACAGAACATGAAGGTGTAACAGGGTTGTAAACAGGCGAACAAGGACGCCCCGCAAAGAGCCGCCAGGTGCCACAAAGCCCCCGTTTGTCCGTGCGTGGGGGTAGTGGCAGCACATGCCTGCTAATTCGTCCGCTCGGCCGATGCCTCCACCGAGGTACGTCAAGGCAGGGACTGTGGCCTTGTAGGCGGAGGCGCTTGTAACTAAGAAACACCGCCCCCCCCCCCTTCCCCCCCACCCCTCCAAATTCACGATTACGTATAAAAGTCGGAACAACGAAGACGTGCTATGCGGCATGAAAGTTCCCCAGTTTCCTTTTATCAGACTGTATGTTAGTCGCACGAAGTCTGGATGTAACTTATTTTTCTTACTGATAAAAAAAATAGGTAGGCCTACTTTTGTTTATATTTACAGATATGACATAACTGCGCGTAAATATAAATTCTACAACCGTTTCAACACTGTGTGCGTGTGTGTGTGTAGTGATGGGAGGCCAATTATTGTTCGATGCTAATTTATAAAATAAAAAAAAATTCGGAGAGGCGCATTAAATTTCTAGATGGATACCTATGTACCTTTGAAACAATGCTGTTTTAGGTAATTTATTGACGACGCCCATTCTCGATAAGAAGTTGGTTTTCGATGGAGCGACTTGCAGCTTCGAATAACGATTACTTTCGCCGTGAACCATTGCATACCATTTCAAGCATGATGATGTGATATATTTTTTTTTTACATTGGCGGCAAGTTGTGATAGTGTTGCAGGTAGGCTACTGTTTATAATTCTCAGGGTCATGCATCATGCATGACAGTAATAAAAATAGCCTGTTTCGCTGGTAACTCATCAGTGAGACGCCAGTTACGAGGGGGGTGGGGGCAAGTAAGTAATCTTGAGGGGGTATAAAGCGTACCTCATGCCTCCTCCTTCCTTAATCACATTTGTATCTGGACGGTGTTATGTAAAAATGGTTCAACATTTTCAACTGAGTAAATTGAACTCAAAGTTGAACACACAATAACCGGTATTGTGGTAGTGCGTTGAAAGTTTGGTCGCAAGATGGCATAGTAGCAAGGAATGTCGGTTAAAATTTTTTAGCTCAATTAAAAGTGTAATTTTACTTACACAATTATTTCAATGACTTTTTTTTTTCCTTTTGTTGGTTAACTCATTTGTGCATAACACCATCCATTTATACTTAAAAAAATAAAATTTAAATTTTAAAAAAAAATTAAATCTTTGCTGTATTGATACCCTTAATACATAATTTAATAAGACATAATTAAAAATGACACCCTGCCATAAAAACACTAAAAGATACCACTATCCTGCCCCCGCCCGCCGCCACTCGGAATAGCTGGCGTGTGCCTGGGCCTGTGTGACACCACACGGAGTCTGGCGCCGCAGACAGGCGCGCGTCACGGGAGACTCCGCCCCCCTTATCGCCGGAAGACTGCGGCCGGAAGGGGCCGTGTCGGCCTGTACTTCTCCCAGTCTGCAGTCACGGAGTATGGCGCCCGCTGTTGCCAGATTTACACTACTCGACTTTTTAACATTACAAACCATATTTGTATACGATCGTTAATTACTTTCAATATATATATATATATATATATATATATATATATATATATATATATATATATATATATATATTAGGCTGTTACTGTTATTATTTCTAGGACCATAAAATAGTTTATGACAGAAAAAAAATCCAACGCTTAACATCAATTATTATTTCACAAGGGGAAAGAACTATTTTGTAGTAGTCTGTCACTGATAACAAAGCATTACATTAAATTATGGGCTTTGCTCGAATAATAAAAAAAAAACATTTGAAACCTAGATGTCTTCTTTCGCTTACATATCTTTAGAAATAATAAAACTTTCGCTTACATATCTTTAGAAATAATAAAATAAAATAAAGAAATATCTCATGTTCTTGATGAAATGCAACAAGAAAATGTACTTCCATGATTATCATTCCAATACTTCCTTTACAAAATACAATGCTCCAGATATATTATAAAACATTTTCCATGAATTGCAGCGTTGTGTCAAACGTGCTCTGTGGCCTGTATCCGACAGTGGAGCACGCCAGCGCTAATGCAAGAAATCGTGCATCGGAAAGAGACATGAAGTGCCCATTAAAGTGCACACTGAAAACTAAGGACGATACACGCTGTAGCAATTGAATCAGGTATTTGCAGAAGGTCGCATGTCCAAAAACATGAATTGTGAGAAAAACACAAAAAACTGGGCTTCTTCACTTACTATAACGTACTGCTTACATTTCGCAATATCCAGGAGTTTTTCCTTCCTGATTGCTACATGTACTTCTGGATATGCGTGTCTTGTTGCTAGTGTAGGGATGTCATATTTTTATGGGAGGCATAGGTAAAACGTATGCCGAATAAGTCCATTAATATGTTCGCTCACACTTACAGTACCTTTTGCGTCTGATATGTATGTACAGTCATAATATTTGGAAATAGCGAAGTGCTCATTTCGATCTCTTGGTACTTCTCGTTTGGATGTTTCTAACGACGTAACTGTTCTTTTATAACACGAAGGCCACCGTCCCTTAAAATCTAGGATATCGTTCGAGTCGACCATTTTCACTTCAAAGTGGTTTTTGGCGGAAGAGCTGACAATGGTTTCTACATACTCTTTAGGAGTATAAATTCTATCAATGTGTATGATAGCTCTTTTAACAACTGCAAAATTCCTGTCGCGTGGCAGGTATGAATGCCCACGTGTGGAAAGTACTGGTGGATGTTCTGAAATTTGCCTGTATCAGTTACAGCCATCATAAACCCTGAAACTGTATTATTTCGGTTTTACGTCCCAATATAATCGAGAATGAATAAACACACCTCGTTTGGTCATTTGTGTGCTTGGCCTTCGTGATAAATATAAAACACTGACTTCCCAGTCCTCAGATCGTGAACGTTGCATACAAAAACCCACAATTGTCGCAAATAAAATATTTCCTGAATAGGAATATGTGGCAGTGGTACATGTTTCATGAAATCAATAACTATTCCTGCAATACCTTCATCTTTCACACACATTTCTGTAACAAGTTTCATTTGTTGGTGAAATTTGTTTGCTTTCCTAAGATGCACTAGTTTCTCAGTCTCCGCACCACCCTTCATACCAGCAGTCAGATTTGGATTCTTTAATGTGGCTGACAGTTATTCACATTTCGAACACGTATCTACTTGCGGTTGCCCGAATGAAAGGGAAAATTTGTCTCTAAAATATTTTGTGTAGTACTTGTAAGAGACTTTAGAAGTTGGATTCTGTTCTTTAAACATACCATACATTTTGGTCACATTAAGCCTAGCATCTAAATAAAATACATCTCTAGACGAGTAAAGAGACTCATGTACCGGAAAGGATTCAATATGTTCGTGTATTTTTCACAGCTCTTCATCTGCTATTTCTCTTCCATTTCTATGTTTTCCACGTTTTTCTTTTGGGATTTTACCTTGTGAAAGTAATGAACATAAACGACGTACGCGTTTTGCCGTAATACCACGTAAGGCAATAAAAGCATTACGGCAAACTTTGATCCTTTGAGTATCGCATACTACATTATAAATGAAAGAACTTGACTTTGTTGAGCCCTCACCACTTCGGGGTCGCCTCCGTTGTATAGGTACTGATTGGATTAACCCATGGACGTAAATATCTTGCTCATTATTCGTGTCGTAGCCATTTATCCTTTGGATCACATCAATTTGCTGATATTCAGTAAAATGTGCACAGCACCGTTTCTTGCATCTGTAAGAAACATATATTTCATTAGAACAACAAAATAATAATTTTACAACAGCACACACAAAAATGTCTACAGAAACACGATGATTTAGGTTCATGCAATAACATAATGTTAATATATTTACACATAGGTTATGTTGAATATGATTGCACTGTTATCTACTAAAAGGTTCACTTACTTGCATTGGAATCCCGTTTGTCTGGCACCAATTTCTTTTCCTGCATGGTTTGTGTGAGGCAAACCCTTTATTTTTGCCCTTTTTTTTTATCGTATTTCGCTTATAACTAGCATCATTTCTTACACCTTTTTGTTTATTAG
Source organism: Bacillus rossius redtenbacheri (assembly GCF_032445375.1). Taxonomy (NCBI): domain Eukaryota; kingdom Metazoa; phylum Arthropoda; class Insecta; order Phasmatodea; family Bacillidae; genus Bacillus; species Bacillus rossius. The sequence goes on along the minus strand of NC_086334.1, from coordinate 3,934,424 downwards.
TACCGTTGCTATCCATTTTCGACTGTATGTTTTCCATTTAGAAAACAAAACAATGTTAACTAAATGTAAACAAAATAATTACGATAAAATTCCATTGTTGCCAACTGTTGTTCCTACAACCATGGAGGATTTAATATATGGAGTGAAGCTTACATAACCAGCAATCATAAACATCTTTTGCTTATTTGTATATAATGATGTTACCACTCCATAAAATAATATATCTATGAAAGAACCTCACAAATATTTCATTTGCAAAAATTCCACGACATATAGGTAATTTTCATTTTCAGAAGGTGCCATGTCCAGGACATGAGTCCTTTTGCAAATTCCCTAAATATTCATAGTGCATTTAACTGTGCTAAATGAACTGGACTTTGGACTTTTTCCTGCTGAACAGATAGCCCTTACTTTATAGATCATTTACATGGTCATAACTCATTTTCGACAAAAAGTGGACTTTGTACCTTTTACAAATTCCTGATTCAATTGTAAACTCTTGAGACCAAGACGATGGAACACAAATGTAAGATAAGACGTGAGTTCTGAATCAGTTTTAATGTACACGCGGTTGATTGGGTACACAGATTTTCAAATCCCGCAATTAAATTTAAAAAAAATATATGGTTTCTCTCGGTGGACGCGAAGCGCTGTGACTCACCTGCAGCGCGCCGGCCCCGGACTGCCGGCCGCCCCTCCCGCGACGAGCGGTCGTCGCTAATCTCGTTATCGCGAGCCGCGCTTATCGGCCCGTCGGCCCTGGCGACAGTCCTCCTGCCATGGCGACCCCGTACGACTCGCCCTCGCGCGTCTTCTACCGATACGTGAGTCTGGCGTCCAGGCCGTGTCTCTGCTGTCTGGGAAGCCTTCTTTTCACAGACGAGAGAGTCCAAACTCCCGATCGTGCATCTTCGGTTTTTTTTTGTTCATTGTAAATAAATATACAACTCATGATAACTAATGGTCAATTAGGTTAGGTTAGCTACATTATAAATACTTTAAAACATTGTGGACGGTTGATTTGGTTAGGTTAACTACATTAAAGATACTATGAAATCATGTAAACGGTTTCCCCCAAATAAATACACATGTTGTGCATGAACTTCGGGGAACTTCAGGTGTGGCTCTCTCGTCTGTGAAAAGAAGGCTTCCCTTGCTGTCTAGTGTAACCGGGTAGGCGCCAGCGACGCTGATAACGTCTGAGCTAAGGACACAGCCAAATTGTCTGGTCAGCTGAGCGGGGCAGGGGGTGAAGGGTGGTGTCTATGCTGGGATGGGTGGTCTCAGCCCCTGGACATAACCGGATCTCTAACACGGGGAAGCCTAAGATGTACATCAAGTTCTGTCTCTGCCCGAACACGCCCGAATATTCACCTTCGGCCAACCTCGGGTTCATTTATATATATATATATATATATATATATATATATATATATTTCTCTTGTTTATATTAATGTAGCTATACTAACCTAACTAACCGTGCATAGTGTTTTAAAGTTTTTTAGTGTAGCTAACCTAACCGACCACTTTTAATATTTGAATTCATTTTCCCTGCGCAAAAATAAAACAAATCCCGAGGTTGGCCGAAGGTGAATATTCGGACGTGTTCGGGCAGGGACAGAGCTTGATGAACATATTAGGCTTCTCCTCTAACACCTCTCCTGTCTCGCGTATACGGCGTATCCGCGCCCGTGGGGGCCCCAGGCCGGCAGGGCCTAACGGCTAAGAGGGCTGGGTCAACGAATTAAAAAGGGGGAGCGATCCCTCAGACAGTTTACTTATGTCTAGTGTTACCATTCTAGTTGATTAGTCGTCTGTTCAGTCATAGTTGTTGCCGGGTTCTAACTCGAACCTTCCACAGACCGCTCGAAACCACTCCACCTGCGGCTGCTGGGTCGCACGTCCGCGGTGTTTGTTGGCTGAGTGTTCTTTCGACCGCTTTCCTCGCGGTGCCCGTTGCAGGTCCCGCAAGAATGCACTCAGTAAGATTCATGGAAGTCGAAGACGTAAATTAATCTAGAATGAATCACCGGGTGTAGGCTAGCAACTGCCCCTGATTCACCAGCGAAGCAGGGACCAGCCTGTCGCCTCGTGTGTTCTCTTGCTGTGGGCTCGTGGTGCAGAATGTACCTGCACATTAGTGCCGCGAAGATGGGCGCTATGACGACACAACTACTTTGATTGCTATTGGGGGCACACCAGTTTCTTGGCTGCAGCCATTTCGGATTGTCGGAACTCTAAAACCGTTCCGGTTAAGGCAAATATGAAGACTTTATACTGCCCTAGTTCCGGTTTTGTCCGTGAAAAGAGGAAATGTCTGCCACCAGGATCAAACATTTTTTGTTTAAAATTTTTTTTTAATGGTGAGGGGAGATTTTTTTTTTTTTTTTTTTTTTTTTTTTTTTTAAACGTTATCAAAAGTAAAGACTTCTTTTGCTCCTTTGTCTCGGATCGTTTTCGAGAGTTATTACGTGAGTGAAGAGGCCTGCGCGCCAGTCACGAAGGCGAAAATGCAATTATTCTAAGTGTGTAGGTCGACCTTATAAACATCCTTGACCGTGTCCTCCTAGCTACTTTGACTTAGGCCCCATTAATAGTTTCTTTGAAATTATTTTATGTCTTTCCATTGTAATGTTTTGGTTTGATACATTTATCGGAGATAAATTGTAATTAGGCTATGTTATGAGTAACCAAAAAAATTTCACCTTTCTAATCCTTTTAATTGTACTTATTACTGTAATCTCAAAATGTTATAAATGGAACTAGATAATTATGCAAAAAATGTATGTATTTTAATTAAATTTAATATTATATAAGGTTAACTGTGTTACATGTAAATATTAAGTTTTGCTCTAAAATTTGCCGAGCAAGTTTTAATGGACATAACTCCTTGTTGAAATATCATAAATTGCACTTTTATATGTCAAGACTTGAAACTACTGTCCTAAGTTCGCTGCCAACGTATACACCACATGCTATATATCTGAAAACCTAGCGATAATTCTATCTGTTGACTGGGGACGGTAATTATCAGTCAAGGCTGAGGCCGGGTTTTTTTTAACTACGCAAGAAACCAAGAACGCAAAATGTTCAGCAAAAACATTTTAGAATATCGATTCATAAACTCAACTTCCAACTTTCTTGCGTTTTCGACGGCCATGTTTGAAGAGGAATGTTCCGAAAAGTTTCAAAGATGCAGACGTTATGTGCATAGAAGCTCGCGGTATTTTTTTTTTAATTATATACATTATGTTTATATTTGTTAAAGTTTCATTTAGTGAAAGAAAATAAGTTTAAAATCAAATTATTGAGAATTTCTTTCCTGTTTATACTTGTTAAAGTTTCACTTAGTAAAATAAAATAAGTTTAAAATCAAATTATTGAAGATTTCTTTTGTTTTCAGGATAAATATGAATTATCGAAACACACCCGGGGTGGAAAAATGTTTTCTATTTTCTTACAATTTTAAGGTACATGTTGGGTGAAGTCTTGCGACTAGCGTGCTTCATAAACGACGGAGATATCCTTGCGTTGTTTTGCGTGTTGCGTAGTTGGTACGCCCGGCCCAACGGTTATGAAAGGGAAGCCTTCATTTCACAGACGAGAGAGCCACACCCTTAAGTTCCCCGAAGTTCATGCTGGGTTTTTTTTCCGTACCACAACGGGTGTATTTATTTGGGATGTAGCTTACTCATACGTCATACGCCGTTCTATCTCATTGTATAAACCGGTGTGGCATTACATTTTGCGGTCGATTAGGATAGGTTAGCTACATTATAAATACTACTTTAAAACATTGTGGATGGTTGGTTATATTAGGTAAGTATAGCTACATTAAAAATACTGTAAAATCATTTTATGGTTGCTTAGCAAATAACTTTTTAATATGTAGCTATCCAGGGCTAGGAAACCGTTTACATGATTTCACAGTATCTTTAATGTAGCTACCATAACCAAATCAACCGTCCACAATGTTTTAAAGTATTTATAATGTAGCTAACCTAACCTAATTGACCTTTAGTTATCATGAGTTGTCCAAAATAAACAATCACGGACACACGGCAAACGAAAAATATGGCGGCGTACAAATAAATACCGTTGCCTTGTTTATGGTCTTTCCTTTTATCAACACCTCCATGTTTATTTACACTGGACCAAAAAAAAAAAACCGAAGATGCACGATCGGGAGTTTGGCTCTCTCGTCCGTGAAACGAAGGCTTCCCGTTTTGAAAGCCCGAGAGTTGAAAGTTGGCTCCAGTGGCGGGGCCTGGCGCGGGGGGCGGTGTCCGGGAAGTGTCTTGCGCGGGGCAGGATGCTGCAATTGGCCGCGGTCGGCCTCCCGTGACTCGTCGCGTCTCACGTACGCCACTGCCTTCCCCCCGCGGAGTCCAGGCTTCTGGTCGCACGTGTTCGAAGTTACCACCTGCACACGTATTACAACATACCGTGGCGTAGCTAAGGTGACTGGCGCCTCTGGCGGCCCCTTCTGGATTAAAAGAGAAGGGGGGGAGGGTTCAGTAACCGCGAAACCGTTGTGGCGGCAAAACCCCCACCCCTCCTTCCCTGCGCCGGCGCCCCTGGTAGGGGCCACCCCTGCCACCCGCTTGCCACGCCACTGAAACATATCACCCGGGGATACACACGAGGTTTGTTTGACTCGAGGTCTCTCATGCTCCTCGGGAGTTGAAAGAGTTGGGAGCAAGTTGACCTGAGAGCAAAAAGAGTCGGTAACTTTTAATACACGAAGAAAACGCGATTTGTTGTAAAACAATGATGGCGGAAAATATAGCAGACATCGTGAGAAATTTGTTTGGAAATGAAGATTCATCTGAAGATGAAGTAGCTATTTATTTACCATATATTGGACTACAAATTATGAGAGAGTGTTATGAAGGTAAAAAAAAAAATATAAATATTGCTTTTTGACTTTAAACCGCCTGTGGTATGCATAAGCTAACCTGTACTAGGAAACTATTGCAAATCTTTTGATTGTTAAATAAAGGATGCCAAATAAGTTATATTGTAATGTTTTTCCGCTTCAATGTCGTCATCTATTAAAATATTACCGTCATCACCAAATGTAGCTTGATAACATATTGACTCCATCGTCAAAGTCGCGCCAAAACAACCAGCAGACGACTTGCCCTCGCAACTCTTCCTCGAGAGGAGGAGCATCGAGAGCATGACCTGAGTGACCTGAGAGCAACTTGCCCCCGCGAGTAGAACCACCATCCGCCAACTGCTTCCGGAAAAGGGCGCCCCGAGAGTTGACAGGTCAAAAAGAGACCTCGAGTCAAACAAACCTACGGTGTACACAACTCCGGGGGGGGGGGGGGGGAACCTCGCGATTTGAAAACTGTTCAAGATATCAAGAGTTGTGTTCGTTTACGAAAAGCATTTTAAGAACATCCTGAGAGTAGTTCTGTTTCTCTATTTTGTTTTATTATTTGAAAGAGTGAAACACCCGGAACATAATCTGGAAAGCATTCAAGGGACTTGCATTCATCTTCATTTCTCCGCCACGTCATGTTGCGATCCCGCACAAGTCTCGTAGGTGTCCCATGCACTGGGAGAAGACTGCGCGCCGGTCCAGAGGAGCGACGCCGCGCTAGAAGCATCAGCTAGTTCAGCCTTACTGATACAGATACGCCCCAGCCTTGAAGAGAGTTGGTGTTAGCTGGATGCTTCATTGTCTGGTTGGTGGAAGAAGCGAAGAGTTAGGCTGAATGCGGGAGGGAGCAATAGGTTCGAGCATATTTTTAGAAGTACAGTACATTCGTCACTCGCGTTAACTGCGTTTCGTACTCGCTTCCGTTACCCTGTGATTCTGATATTACTCTATCGGTTACATGGAAAGTTGGATTTCAAAAGATTTTTTTTAAAACATTTCACTTCAAACATGGAGGGTAGATAATTTTATAATTTACAATTCATCGTCTTTATTGGTGGCGAAGTTAAGGCGGTACGCCTTTTCTTACACTTAACCACTTTTCTGCAATTATATCAAATAGTGGAATATTATAAATTAAGCATGATATAAGCAGATGTTGACTAAATATTAAGAGAACAAATTAAAATGTTAACTTAATGTTCAAATATTAACTGTTACAAAAGATTCAACCATAACTAATTTAAAGTAATTAAAAATTAAGCATAAACATGCATAAAAAAGAAAGTGATTAAACATACCAGCAAATAGTATCAATAAAAAATAGGTGCTGCTACATTAAAGCCAGTCACTCGCACATTCACACACAGATTCAAGCAATGCGCAAGCAGAAACGCGGGAAGTTGATAGTTGGCCTACGTTTGCGTCGCGCGGTGCATGTGCGAGTGTTTGAAAGCGTGGTTGTTGAGCCTGTGACGTGTCGCGTGTGTCGGGTGGCTAGAGAACCCGGGCCTGAGCCCCCACGACGTGAGACGTGAGTAGGCAAGCGAGCGGTCCAGGAGGCTGAGTCACCGCCGGCGCCATCTGGCCCGCATCTGTCCCCGGGCCCAGAGAGGCACAGTCACGTCCTCCGGCCTTCTTTTCACAGACGAGAGAGCCGAACGCCCGTGCGGTGTTGATGAAAGGATACTAATGGTAAATTAGGTTAGGTTAGCTACATTATAAATACTTTAAAACAATTGTGGACGGTTGATTGGGTTAGTTTAGCTACATTAGAGATACTGAAAAAAAAAGCGAGCGTGAACTTGGGGTGTTGCTCTCTCGTCTGTGAAATGAAGGCTTCCCCATTTTTAAAGTTGTAACGCGATACCTCTGTCCCTCGCACAGACATTTCACGTGGTGTGATATGACTGTGTAAAAAAAGGCGCCCGAGTGTTCGTAACTGGTGAGGTCCCGTCCACTCCACGACCACCTTCCCTTGACGGGAGAACTACCAGTCTCCGAGAGCGACTGGCCGGGCTGTAGCCGAGCACTTGGGACTCGGCGGACCTGCAACACGCCAGTTAGCCGATATGACCCCGTCGCACACCAGCACGTGTGTGCAGTGCTGCCCTGGACACAGGCCCGCGATGCTGCAGGAGTGTGGAGTGTGCGCCGAGACACCGAGGTCTCGCCACACGGATCGCCCCGGTTGATGGGATGACGGATGGGGGGGGGGGGGGTGAAGGCCAGGGGGCGGGGCCGCGTGTGACGTGGTCTCCGCTCCAAGAAGTAACCCCCCCCCCCCCCCTTCTTGTCATCGTCTTCTCTTCTGCAGGCTCTGCTACTCGCCATGCATTACTGTTTATCTAACGTAGTCCACGACGAATCCAACCATTGGATATATTATATTGCGTGATAGATACGTGTTTTTTTTTAATTACTTCGTATTTATGAATATAGTTAACTGAATGTATGTATTTAAACTCTTAGTTAGCTTAAGGAAAAAAAAGATTTAAATTCGTAAATCCAATAAAATCTTTTGAGTATTTTTTATTTTCGTATCAAACCATGGCTTGACTTAATTGTCCTCTAAATACTTCAATATATATATATTTTTTTCCTTTTTGGTGTGTCGTACAGTACGTTTATCCAAGTTCAGCTGTACTAACGTCACGTGTGAAGTCCTTCTTAACCTATCGGCAGTTTTAATAAACTAGCAGGTACTTGATTGTAACCACGTACAAAATGGGATCAGGCGGCCTTGGCCGTAGTTTCCTCTCTGAGGGAGGCGCTTGCGCTTGTTACTGTGGTTGTGATAAGCGTTATCCCGTGGTCCCCCCCCCCCCCCTCCCGGTGAAGGCGGCCGTATCGCGGGACTGCCCAGGAAGTGTGCGGTGTCGGCGCTGTGACCTTGACAGCGGCTGGCGGCCCGCGGTGCGGTGCAGCCGGTCTTGAGCGAGAGCACACCACCATGATAGCAGGCCGTGCACACCACCATAGCAGGCCGTGCACACGACTATGCACACCACCTGTGCACAATCGGTTCACAATTGAAACGTTAAATGTTGATTTTAACCAATGAAATGTCAAGGTGTATCCGACATACGTTGGTAAATTAACTACCTTATGTTTATCTCGTGACATGTGACCAGCCAGCAGTGTGTGTAAGCCACAGTGACTGCTGCTCTGCGGGTGTCGGAGCTTCACACGTGCCAGTCGAGCTGTGCCTTGTTTACGTGCTAGCACCAGCTCTTTTACCAGATCACAAGGTAAACACCCAGATGGGGCCTGGTCTGCGTATCGAATGAATAACATCATAGGAAATAACCTAAATGATACAGAACATAAACAAGACAGAACAAGTAAATTTTATTAAATTTATCTAAATGTAAATATCAAACAAACACGGGGGGAAAAACTTTCCATAAACAATACAAAAATTATCAACCTGAACTTATTACTTTTTTCAGGTACAGCGAAGTTGATTATTTTGTTTTTAATCATACGAAATTATCTCCGAAATATTCTCAACTGTTAAAGATATGTATCTCAAGTTACTTCATAACAAATGTTTTTGAGCGATAAGTTCTTAAATGTCTGAGAATTTACACAATATACAATTAAAAATAATTTCAAGGCTTTGGAGAGTTCAGTTATTTTTACTACTCTGAAACAAATATGGCCACCAAGTAAACAGCACAGAAGGTGCAAACAAGTGCAGAGTATTATGAGCACCAAAATAACTAACCTTTTATTTTACTTCACCAGGTGCATCATACACAAACCAAGGAAAAAGGTATCAGAACACAATAGTGTAATTTACAAGTAACCTTGCACAACAGCAAACCTATCAAATTTAATATATATATATATATATATATATATATATATATATATATTGGCCATTAAATAAAATAACTAATACAATAATTATACTTAGCTCTCCAATAACCTCCTACTCTCGTCTCACTTTCAGCAGTAGCCTGTCTTACGACTTGTGATGTCTCTAGATGATGATACCACATGGTATTTTATCTCGTGTCCTTAAATGTTTTTAAGGGTGTGCCTCCCATTTCGGGTCTAGATTTTATATATAGACTTTTTCAATTGTTTAACTTTCAGGAAATGAAAAATATATGCAGCGCATACTTTTTGCATAATTAGCTGTCAGTTACATTTTTAACGTTTTTGGGTTGTACAAATAAGGATAATTTAATTTATTGCAGAAATGAAACTTTTTAGTTTTAACTTCAATTCCACTGGCTACTTCAACAAATGGTTTTAATTTCTTTCAGAAAATATTAATTAATTTAATTGGCATTTCAAAATTCTCAAATTTGTTACGACTTTGACAGCCAAGGAACATGAAATGAGTATTTGTGATAGAAATGCAAACCATTTCTTGAAGTAGCCAGTGGCATTGCAGTTAAATCTAAAAAGTTTCGGTTCTGCAATGAATTAAATTCTCCTTGTTTGTACAACCCATAAAACGTTAAAAAAAAGTAACTTTGGCAGCTAATTATGCAAGCAGTATGCGCTGTATAAATTCTTCATTTCGTGAAAGTTAAACAATTGAAAAAGTCTAAAAGTTGATGAGTGATTAATATAAATGTATAATCGTGACCTGAAATGGGAGGCACGCCCTTGACGTATGAGATGAACACGGAGTGTCTCGTGACCAGCACACACGCTTGACTGAGATGACCGCTGGGTGTGGCGAGGCCGGGTGGGGCGGGGCGGGGCTAAAGGCCGGTCCACACGCAACGTTTTCAGCAACGATCTATAGGGACCGGAAAAATTCGCGGATATAATTACCTCTAGGATAGCCTCCATTATCCTCTGCATTTCTCAAGTAAACACGCGTGTTCATCGGGTACTAAATTGTGAGGCGTCTCCACTGGGTAGCTTGTGATTCGACGCTTCTTTGGTCGATAGTCTCTCATTGGCCCAGAGAGCTCCAGTTAAACTGCGAGCCAATAGCAGAACCAGCAGAATTGTACACATGTTTGAATATCAGCCTATCACGAAATGAATCCAGAATTTTTCCGGTCTCTAACGGTTTACTTGCGCAGGTCACATCGTTGTAGACAAGACGTAGCGTGTAGACAGGAAAACTACGCAGTTTTGTGAACGGAGACGGAACACGGAACACGGAACACGGAACACGGAACACGGAACACGGAGAAGGAAAACTGTGGCCAAGAGCATTTATGTCCGCGCAGTTTAGTCGACCTGCACAGACTTGTAGCGTGTGGACACTTCCTCCGTCTTCTCCGTACACGGGGCTCAGTTCTCCCTCGGTATTTGTACCGGAACAGTGTAGTCTGTTCAATGATGACCGATTTGCGACAGTGTTCACGTGAATTTCTAACAGAGTTCATTGGTCTGTACAAGTCCTTTCCGTGTTTGTGGCGGGTCAAATCAAAAGAATATAGCGATAGGGACAAAAAAAAGTCAAGCGTATGAAGCACTTGTGAAAAAATACAAAGAGGTTGACATCGCGGCTAACAGATATAAAATAAAAAAAAAATTCTTTGAGGTTGGTATACCGGAAAGAATTGGCCGAAGTAAGGAATTCTCGCAACTGATAGGATGAAACTTGGTTGTAAACTGTGTTGTGTGGACACGGCTAAACTGCGACCTTTTGTTCGCACAGTTTTGCTCCTGCGCAGTCAAAACTGTGTACGAAACGTTGCGTGTGGACCGACCTTAAGACCCCGGGGGCCGGGGGCGTGTCTGCCGGAGGCCCGCCCCGGATGTTGGCTCTGCAGGCGGCGACCCCGACTGCCACGGCCGAGTTGCTGCGGCGCGACCATCGCCGTCTTCACTGCGTGTCTTTCCGTTCCCCTCCCTTACTGTCGACTCGAGGGCCGCGCTGTTTGCAGTTCTCAATGGGAACCCTGTGTTTTCACCAGGGGCGCAACAACAGGGAGGGGAGGGCCCAGGGGATTTTGCCCCCCCCCCCCCCCCCTTCTGAAACCTTGAAGTGGGGGCAAACGGGGGCAAAGAAAGTGCTGTTTAATCAATTTTTAGATAATAAAACTGCTTAAATAGCACAATTTTCCACCTTGAAATACAAATTTTCCCGGACCCCCCGCTTCAATAGGGGGGATCGATAATTCTTTATAAAAAGGTATATTGCGCCCCCCCCCCCCCCCCTTTTGGAAATTTAGATGTTGCGCCCCTGATTTTCACAGATGTGTGAACTTAGCCGACGTTGCCGGTGGTTTGGGTGGTTTCTCCAATTGAAATAAATGGAAAGTCTTACAGTGCTGTGGAGTTGTAGAAGTTGTGTAGCCTATCTACCAGGCACATTTATAATTTTGTGAGGTAGAAATGATTCCACGATTCCAAAAGTTCATATTTGCTGGAATTTTTTGCATATGCCCCTAAATATTATGTATTATATTTTTTGTATGTGAGTAATCAGCCGAAATTTACGGAATGGTAATAAAATTACCAGTTTCCAAAGTGTCTCGTTAATATTAGTTGGTGTGATCGTATTGAAAAAAATTGGTTGTCTGTAAAGTCGGTTTACGGGCGATAGTTTTAATGTGACAACGTCATAACAAAACATTGTTGAAATGATTGCATACTTTATGAATAAAATTGAATCCTTTTTATTTTAATAATAAAAGAATAAATACTTAAAATTATACTAGTAATCAGATTTTTAAAATGCAAGAATAATTAACCTTTATTGCCGAAATTGTTGTTGTAATAAGCAATGAAAACCACATTAACTTTTCACTTCACTTTATAATCAGTCGAGTGGAAGAGCGATAGATGCGGCGCATGCGTACAATGAGAGCAACGGAACACAGCGTAACGGAACAATGTGCGTAACGGGACACAGCATAACGGAACAATGTGCGTAACGGGACACTTTTTCGTGCGTGCAGCCGATCGATTTATTAGACGTCACTTCAAAAAAATCTTTTTAACGTGGCCTTCACTGCATGTTACGTCCACGTTGCGAGTCTGCTCCGCAATGTGGATGTCATTTCTGATTTAGAGGCAGTTCGTTGTAACTGTTATCGGGTGCAATGTTATCTCTGCTGCCAGTCATTTCTTAACTGTGTGTGTGCTTGCTGATAAGCTGCCGCATTGTATCCATTGCAGTTTTTTTGCCTTTTAAAAAACAACATTCCGGTTTAGAACTAACGACAGATGAACTAACGCTTAGCCGTGGCTAGTTTGTTTGAATGGGGGAGGGATATAGTCACCAGTTTTGGCTGATGGCAAATGGATACTATGTTTTTTTCGCATTGGGCTTCCGAGTATAGACTGATAATGGACAAGGTGATTCACATTATAAAAATTTCAAATACTTAACAAAGCCTTTTTTGCCAATATGATTTTCGAAACAATGTGTCATTGTGGATGGCCTTTATAATATTCCGTGTTACTTTGTACGTTATAAAGTTTGTGTACCTAGAGTGTGATATTTCATTACTGTAGTTCATTTAATTATGTCTTGTGTCAGATGACTGCATTATATTTAAAACGTTTAACAGAAACGAGTTTGTTGGTGTGGCAATGGTAAATAAGCCCCATGTCGTTGTTGACATTAGATGAATTTACATTTTTGTTGGCAAATCTCGAACCAGTGATGGCCTCGTGCGCAGATGTGTCTATATCGAAGTATTAGATGTGTCTATATCGAAGTATTAGATGTGTCTATATCGAAGTATTAGATGTGTCTATATCGAAGTATTAGATGTGTCTATATCGAAGTATTAGATGTGTCTATATCGAAGTATTAGATGTGTCTATATCGAAGTATTAGATGTGTCTATATCGAAGTGTTAGATGTGTCTATATCGAAGTATTAGATGTGTCTATATCGAAGTATTAGATGTGTCTATATCGAAGTATTAGATGTGTCTATATCGAAGTATTAGATGTGTCTATATCGAAGTGTTAGATGTGTCTATATCGAAGTATTAGATGTGTCTATATCGAAGTATTAGATGTGTCTATATCGAAGTATTACTCAAGAGTTCGGAACCTACAAACAATCCTTAAAATATTTTTAATAAAGACCAATAGCATGAAAATAATAGCTAAATGCTGGTATTTTAATTTTTTTTTTCTGACTTGACAGCAAACAACGCTTTTGCGCAAGCCTGTTACAATTGGAAAATTTCGGGCAACGTGATTACACTTTATGTATAAAAAATTGATTTTTTTTTTTCTTCGCCTTTTTGTATATCACCTTTAAACTAAAGACGTTTGTTTTGTTTTTGTTTACTGTCTTACTGTAAACTTATAAAGTGAATTTAGTTTTATCTAATTAGATATGACACAATTAGGTAATAAACAAAACCAGCGTAGCAAATAAGTTGCAAGATTTGAACGTATAATTTTTCTAGATCCTATAATTATACAGTGCATAAGCCCTATAAAAAGGTGTTGTAAATATGGAGGGTAGCGGCTTTTCCGTAAAACTAGAGATCAGTGGGAAAATGGTATTTCTGAGTTCATTGCTACAAAAATTATAGTTATTATATTCTTTTATATATTTTCCTCGTTTTTAATGTTTTTACTCACCATTTCCCTAGACTTTATCGCCCTCCACACTTAGTATTTCAACATCCAGAAGGAATTTCGAAACCCTATTTAGGGGGGGGGGGGGGGGATCAAAGAAGATTATAGAACACAAATTTTCCTTCTTTTGTAAATTTTTTTCCGTGGAAAGACCGTGACTCTCTTGAATTACCTTATCAAATTTCGCTAGTGCGTGCAAATTCACAATGGACAAGGGGGTAAAAAAAAAATCTAAATTTTGCAATAACATGCACTTCTCAGCAAACAAAATTTATAGCAGGCAACATCAGTTACCAGAGCTAACTTCTTTGTAGAAGGCATACGGGTTTTCTGAAGTATTTAATGGCGCGTTGTTGGCAAGCTACGCTTGCGGTTCAAGCAGCGAATCCCAGCGGCACGGCGGACGCATAAAGTACGTGTGATTCGCATACAAAAAGTTTGGTATTTTAAAGTATTCTACGTTAAATTGCATGGCCGAGTTTGGTATTATAAATTTATCTGCATCGTGAACAAAATGAGAACACATGAATTTGCACGTTATCAAGGTTAGATGTTTACTTGTATATTTTTTAAATTTTATTATTATGCTAATCGAGTGATTTGTGTAACTAGCGCCCAATTTGCGGACAAGAAACCTGTTATCCTGCCTTCGGCGTATTTCTTTCTTTAATAATGCAATATAATTAGTTCAGTGTGTAATTATTCCCAATTAATTTGCAGGATTAATGCTAATTGCGCCCACATCTATATTTTATTTGTTCTTTGTTGTTTCCAATAATTGGTGTGCATTATGTTTTTTTTTTCTCCGAGTGTTCTGGTTTCCCCAGGGCCGGCACGTCCATATAGGCGAACTAGGCAACCGCCTAGGGCGCCAAGTAGCTGGGGGCGGCGCAGCACGACACATAAGACATAACAGCTCATATAATATGTTTAACCATTATGGAAACTAGATGAAAATGTATTTTTGTAACAGTATGGAATGTTAATATTGATATAAGTAATTATTTAAAGTCCACGGTGACCTGTTTATGATTTGTAATAAGTAAAAAAGAAAAAGAAAACACAAGCCTGCTTACATTTGATTGTTGACAAAATCTTAGGCTTACGTGATGTATTTAGAGGCAAGGAAAAAAATTTTTGGGGTTGCGGCTTGGGGATGGGAATTAAGGTTTTTCGCCTAAGGCGCCAATTGACCTTGCACCGGCCCTGGGTTTCCCTTACGCCGTGTCTTCTTGTTCCAGGCCACGAGCATCAGCAAGGCCATAAACGTGATCGAGAACCCAGTGAAGGAGAAGCATGTACGGAGTATCCTTTCACAAGTGGCTCATCTTTCAGTTCGCCTGCGCCTGGGGTGTGCGGCAGCTGGTTGTTGACTGTAGCACTTCCAGGTAGAGAGAATAATTTATTGTAAGGGTAAAATTTTTTTGACGTGATGACGTCTCATAAATCGATGAACGCCGGCTGCACGCACGGAAAATGCATGACTCATTGTCACGTTCCGCCTGAAGCCGAGCGTGCAAGAACCGGCCAATCACCGTGCGAGAAAATCTTCTATAATATCAAACAGTGTTAAGGCGGGCTTTTTAACCAATTGTTCGTGATTATATTTAAACAAATTATTTAAAATTAAATTTGCAAAAAACTGTAAATAATATTTGAAAATTAAAAAAGTATGCAATTTTTCATCAATGTTTTCTTATGACGTTATCACGTAAAATTATCGTCCGTAAAACGACTATACGGACCACCCCTTTTTTCTATTATTTTAATAACCTAGGTATGTATTAATATATATATATATATCAGCATCAATATTTCAATCAGTGACGAGCCTTTTTTTAATTGGGTAGATGGGAAATTGTAGGATTATATAGACTATGGACCGGACAAAAGTGTGGACGATTGTTCGTGTCGCGAGCAGGTTCTGCCTGCGAGTCCCTTGCAGCGGGCCAGTGCCTCGCTTCCTGCGCATAGCCGCGTCACGCCTGTCTCCAAGGCCGCGCGGCCTTATCCCTTCCAGCCCCGCTTAGTCCTGTCGCGAGCAGCCGCTTCTGAGGCCGCGTTCATAAACCACGCTCTCTGTCAGACGCAAAGAAAAAAAATTGGCTGTCTGTAAAGTCGGTTTACGGACGATAGTTTAACGTGACGTCATAACAAAACATTGATGAAATGATTGCATACTTTTATGAATAAAATTGAATCATTTTTATTGAATTATCACTATTTTGTATGGATACAAAGAAGGAGTGAAATGAAATCTACAATTTAATTGATAATTTTACTTTTATTTGCACTCATTAATTTAAATATGTTTATTACTTTAACTAAGAGATTATTTTAACTATAACTTTTATACATGTTTGCTATTTAACTTATTCCAATCTGTGTTATTCTGTTAAGGATAGGACGATGATATGAAAAGTAGGAAACGAATGGGAGTGTTTCAAGTTTAATGTGCCTCGAAAAAGTCAAATCGATGGTTGTTCCAATCGAGTGGAAGAGAGATAGATGCGTTGCAAGCGTACAATGAGTGTAACGGGACACAGAGTAACGGGACAAAGTGCGTAACGGGACACTTTTTCGTGCATGCAGCCAGCGTTCATCGATTTATTAGACGTCACGTCAAAAAAAACTTAACCCAAGCGCCTTAACTTTGAACTTCTTACGTGTCCACCTTCTGTGTGTTCCGAGAACTTATACAGATGCAGACACGTGTACCTATAGGAGGCTACGATTTTTGTTATCACGCGAATCGCGTTTTCACTTTAACTGTCGCTCAGGGAACGTAAACAACTCTTTTTTAAATAAAATTTTTAAGAATTTTTGGACGGGTTTCAAATATTCAAGTCGTAGAGTTGGTAACGTCTTGCTGCTTGCGCGTTTTATAAACTACCATTGTTTGTTTGTGTTTTGGCGTGTGTTGCGTCATGGCCCCCTCCACCCCACCTTCCTGCTTTTCCCCTGCAAGTAGGCGTCGAACTGGTTGTACCAGCAGCGCGCACTGCCCACCTCCCAGCGCATGGCTTCTGTGCCATTTATTTCCCTCTCATTGTCCACGTAACGATACATAATATTAATTCTCAGTGTTGGTTGCAGAGGCGCGTTTGCGCAACCGTTGTCCGTTACTGAATGTAGATGATCACGTCACCGAGTTCGCTATAAAAAAATATATACATGTAGTTTGTTTAAATAAATTGAAGAAAGGTTTCAAGAATCACTAACAATTATTAGAGAAACTATTGAAAATTAAGTCTGCAACAGGAACACAGGCGCCTGTTTACAAAAGAACGCAGATCTCGGAAACTTCCAACATGGTCTCGCAGTCGTCGAAGCGAGCTGCGGGATCGTGCATGGTAGGAACGAGCAGTGTGGGCGGGCGGTAGCGACCCTTGACGCAGCGCAGGCACCATCATCGGCACCTTCCACGAGAAGGGCGCCAACACCTTCTGGGCGTGCGCGCTGCGCCTGCCGCTGCAGGAGAACCGCATCGTGGCGTGGAAGTTCTGCCACGTGCTGCACAAGGTGCTGCGCGAAGGACACCCCCAGGTGCTGGGCGACTCGCAGCGCTTCCGGCCGCGCCTCGACGACCTGGGCAAGCTGTGGGTGAGTTCCCGCGCCTCCACCCCTCCACCACCTGGGCAGGCTGTGGGTGAGTCTCCCACACCTCCACCCCTCCACCACCTGACCAGGTTGTGGGTGTCTCTCACACAAATACAATTATTATACGAAACTCAAACACAAAATTTAACCAAGATTTTTTTTTTTTTTTAAATGCTGAGCATTGTAAATATCCGCAAATTGTATTTTCAACTACATTTCTGGACATAAATAAATCACATGTAGTTCGGCACCTACCAATAGAATTCGCTGCCAGTGTAGCTACGTCGACAATCTAATCATTAAATTAACAGACACAATTTTTAAACTAAATAATGAACCGGCTCCGATTAAAAATGAAAATTACTTTAAAAAATATTCAACCCCGGTTTTGAGCCTGATTTGTTTCATGGAATTTTATTAAAATATTCACCATCTCTTTAAAAATTCATCAAACATTTAATACTGTTACATTTCTTTTTTGTCTTTGTGAACTTCGGTTCATAATCCACCACAGATGGCAGTATCTTGGTTGTTGCTC